>NW_005842156.1:1834036-1835135 GCF_000455745.1 Alligator sinensis | reverse complement strand
GGCGTACAACCAGTGGAAGGGAGGAGCTATCACCAAGGAGGAGTAGTCCTCCTTGGCCCGTGAGTGTAGAAGGGCTATTAGGAAGGCCAAGGCAGAGATGGAACTCAGGTTAGTGTCCAGGATTAAGGACACAAAAAGTCCTTTTTCAAGTACATTGGGAGCAAGAAGAGGTCACCAGGCAATGTAGGGCCCCTGCAAGACTCAAGTGGTAACCTTGGGGCTACGCCAGATGAGAAAGCCGATATTTTTAACAGTTTTTTTTGCCTCTGTCTTCTTGAACAGGGACTGGGACATCCCTCCTACCAGAGTTAGGGACAATCTCGGGGATAGCTCTGTCAGGCCGTGGGTCAGCGCAGATGTAGTTAGGGATCTTCTCAAAGGGCTGGACATTTTTAAATCTGCAGGTCCAGAGGCCCTCCACCCAAGGGTGTTCAGGGAGCTTGCAGGGGTCATCGTGGAGCCCTTGTATGAGCATTCATGGTCATCTGGCCAGGTGCCGGGGGATTGGAAACTAGCTAATATGGTCCCCATTTTTAAGAAAGGGAGGAAGGAGGACCCAGGTAACTATAGGTCCATAATCCTCACCTCGGTCCTCAGGAAGATCTTGGAGAAAATCATCAAGGAGCACATCTGTGGGGGGCCAGCAGGGGAGATCATGCTCAGGGGCAACCAGCATGGGTTCATCAAAGGCAGGTCCTGCCTGACCAACCTGATTGCCTTTTATGACCAAGTAACTAAATCCTTATGGTTTAGGTGTCGCCGTGGATATAGTCTTTCTAGACTCTAAGAAGGCCTTTGACACTGTCTCTCACCCCATTCTCATTAATAAATTAAGTGACTGTGGCATTGATGCCTACACAGTTGGATGGGTAAAAAATAGGCTGACGAGGCGCACCCAGAGAGTAGTGGTGGATGGGTTGTTGGCGAGTTGGCAAGTTGTGAGCAGTGGGGTCCCCCAGGGCAACTTGGCGAGTTGTGAGCAGTGGGGTCCCCCAGGGCTCAGTCCTCAGGCCCGCACTGTTTAACATCTTCATCAACGATTTGGACAAGGGGGTTGAAAGCACATTGTCCAAGTTTGCTGATGACACTAAGATGTGGG
>NW_005842156.1:1818418-1833707 GCF_000455745.1 Alligator sinensis | reverse complement strand
CTGAGGGTCACTTTTCACTGCTTTTTATCTGTCCTTGGCAGACTTTGGTGACCCCAGTTTTCAGGTTTGCCCAATCCAGGGGTCGTTGACCCTCATGGGACTTCCCCCCTCGGTGGCTACTGGATGGCATCTGTCAGCCCCAGGGGTCATCCACATGTACGTGCAGGTTTGGGAGTCCATTGATGAATTTTGAATAGGGCTTTGGGAGCGGCTGATCTGGAGATATTCATCCCAAAAGTTGGTCCCCGGCGTTGATTAAACGTCACTGATCAAGGGCTAGAAGCCCTGGCCTGAGTTAGAGATGTCCGGGTTGCTACATTGTCTTCTATTGAGTTCTTCCGTTGTTGATCTGCAGTTTCCTTAGGTGTTAATTGCTGCCTGCTGCTACAGTGTTACACATTCAATCACTGATTCACTCGCTCTTTCAGGGGCCAGCCTGATACAGGGAAGCGTCAGTTTGACTCCTGCCCTTGTTAACATTGTTACTAAACACATTTATAGTTGAAAGTTGAAAGGTGAGGAGTATAAAATATAAGCTACAAATGCCATGGCACACAAATAGATAAAAATACCAAAATACATGGGGAGATACAAAATGCACACCTACAAATTTTAAAAACACAATTCCTTATCTTAAAGTGAAAGAAAGAGGAAGGAAGAAAAGGTAGAAGAGAAAAAACATATTTAAAGAGGGGAGAGCAAATGCAGGCAAGAGGAAAAGGGGGCTTTCTGCTACACATACAGGCTGGGGAGTTCCCCTCTTGAAAGCACAGAGGCGGAAAGGGATCTCGGAGTCATTATTGACTCCAAGATGAACATGAGCCGCAAATGCCAGACCGCAGCCAGCAAGGCCAGCCATACCTTGTCATGCATCCAAAGGTGCATCTCAAGCCGGTCCAGAGAGTTGATACTCCCCCTCTATGCGACTTTGGTCAGACCGCAGTTGGAGTACTGCGTCCAGTACTGGGCACCGCACTTCAAAAGGGATGTGGCCAGCCTGGAGAGGGTTCAGAGGAGGGCCACCCACTTGGTGAGAGGGCAGCAGGACAGACCATACAAGGAGAGACTGAAGGACCTGAACCTGTTCAGCCTCAGCAAGAGGAGGCTGAGGGGGGACCTGGTGGCTGCCTACAAACTCATCAGAGGAGATCATCAGCAAATAGGAAGAGCCCTATTCTGCCCAGCATCACCTGGGGTGACGAGGAACAATGGTAATAAGCTGATGGAGAATAGGTTTAGGTTAGAGATCAGGAGGCAATATTTTATAGTTAGGGTGGCCAGAATCTGGAACCAACTTCCTAGGGAAGTGGTCCTCGCCCCTACCTTGGGTAAATTCAAAAAGAGGTTAGATGATCATCTGTCTGGGGTCTTGTGAACCCAGCATTCATTCCTGCCTGTGGCAGGGGGTCAGGCTAGATGATCTGTTCAGGTCCCTCCTGACCCTAGCTACTATGAAACTATGACAGTGATTCGAATCAACGAATCAAATCACCAACCCCCAAATCGGCCAAATCTGAATCGGAAGCGAATGTTAGCTGCTTCACACAGGCCTAATGTCCAATATAACCTGGGAAATGGAATTTACTTCAATCTACAAAAATATACTAGCAAGCCAATATGTATACAAGCAGAATAAGAATGTTTGCCTTAAAGAACCCATACAGAAAAGAAATATTGACATTAAATATGAAAATTGACATCTGGAACCAATGCTGTCATCCATATTTTATATAGTTTTATAATGCATTTGTGGGTGTTGTATTATCAGAAAAGGGTCAAAGTGAACAATAAAGTGATAGTGCTTTACTCTGGTTTCACCCACAGTCCAAAAATAGCTGAATGGTCTCTCTAAAATGATCAGTAATAAGCAAATTAGAGCTGGCATCTATATTGATATAGTTATGTTATAAAGAAATGCTTGAATGTTCTACCACTTCTTTTCAAATCAGTGTAATCTCTGTGCTGGGCTACATACAATTAAGCCTTGAGAAACATCCTCATCAGGGTGAAATCCTGGCTCTGTTGCAGTCTTTGGCAACACTCCCATTGATTGCAATACATTATACTTGTAGAACAGCAAGCACTGCTAAAAGGGCAGCATCTTTTCAAGCCACTTAAAGTCGTAGTTATTTGACAGTGTCCTGCTTCAGATATTACACTGCCATAGGACACATTTTCCCATTACATTACCTCAGCCCACATTTGTGATGGGTGGCATGTTTGGTAATTACTGTCTGTTGTACTCAATATAAAGTCATTTTTATCCATTGTGACTTTTGCCCAACATTTACACAAGTGTTTTGGAGAAAATTTTCTCCAGTCTAAAATGTTGGGTCACTTTCAGGAGAGCAAATTCCTAGGAAGACTCCTCTATGCAGTTGAAGTGAGTTGATAGCCCCATGAATGGTCATAAAATACTAAGATTAAGTCCACCATCTGGGGTTCACTATTTAATAAACACTGAGTACATCCTCTTTTAATGCACCCCCAAATGAGATTTCTTGCTCAATATCCTTAAACAAAAAAACACAACATTCTAAGTTTCTGTTGTGAAAATAGACACAGACATCCAGGAACTTTTGCTGCACCTGTTATATTGGCTTGCAAAGGGCCTGCAGCTGAACTTAAACTTTTGTTTCAAATAAGATATAATATTACCAAAATATGTTTACCTCAAGAACTAACCAGAGCTGTCCTCCTACATATTGATCCACTTTGTAAAACATTCCATAAAACTTAACAACGTTGGGATGATTGGGAAGAAACTGTAAAATATTATATTCTGCTTCAATTTCTTCATCCACATCCTAAACAGAAAACATCAACATATTTAGTGCGCACATAATACTTTACAGTGTATAAGTAAATCTTCATGATGCATAACACATTGGAGCCACAACAGAAAAAAATTATGTTTAATTGTGCTCATTTGTCTAAGCTATTTGCATAGCTATTATTTTCAAATCATTTAAAATAATATTTTCTGATGTTTGAGCTATGTGTAAATAAATGAATCTAAGTTTTCTCAAGCCATCAGATGGGCCTTGCTACATAGCAGTTCTATAAACAATTGAACATGAATAAAAATACTGTAACAAAATCTTTAAAGCAGAGGAATGTAATAGTTAACTAAAGCCCACAATTTAAAACATGCACAGTAGGAACCATTAAATAGACCAAAATCAAAATCTACTAAATTAGCAAATTATGGATGACTTATTACTATTAGTCAGAATTTTGTCAAAGGAGACATTTTCATAAAGGTGAGACAATAAAGGACATGTTTTGATGTGCAATATGTTGGCCCCAGTTTATGAAAGCATGATAGACTTATGTACATAAGACTATCCTTATTGCATATAGACTTTGACTCTAATAGTACTTAAGCATGTGCTGGAGTAGTTTGCTGACCAGGGATAGTTTCCTGAATCATAACCACTGTTTTATGACACTGTCACACGTTACTTAATGCATTCTGTACAGATTCACACTGTACAAAGGAAAAACAAATTGTATTTAGTTCAATTAAAGATTATTTTTCCCATGTCATGATCAAATAATTGCCTACTGAAATCTCTCAGTTGGACATGGCTTATAGGACCTAGAACCTCAAAGGTATGTAGATGCTTACCTATTGATATCAGTGGGAAAGAGGCAACTAAAAGCATCTGAGGATTTGGGTCTGTGTCTGTCTTCGATTCTTGTTTTAATTATTGCATAACAGTATTGTCCACTATGTAAAATCAGCAACAGTCTACTGAGCACTGGCAGCACTTCAGTGGTTGGTGAGATGATTTATTTATAGAGTTTGTACAATGAAATGGGTCTTTTAAGATGAATAGCACTGTGTATGTTATATATAAAGGACTCCAGGGAGAAAGAGTCCTTCAAGGTTCCCAGGTTTCCTGTGCTCCATGGAGCAGAGGGAATGAAGGGTGAATTGAACAGAGCCAGGCCACCAAACCCTCCTGATGGTCTTTTTTTTTAGACAATGAAATGGATCCTTTAACATGAACAGCGCTGTGTTATGTTATATAACATTTTATATACCTTATTTACTCGAATACAACACAAGGTTTCCCCCCAAACAGTATGGGGAAAAAAGACCTTCATCTTACGCCCACCTACAAGGAAAAATCATTAAATATATTGCCTATCATTAAACTTCTGTCAAAAGCAGCACGTGGCTCAGTAGTGGAAACCAGTTATGAAGTTGATTAAATGTGGCCAACACAAGGGGCAAAAATGATGATAGGATCTTACTTTATTTTTTTTCCAATGTCATGTTGCAGGCCAAATTAGCCAAAATAAGTCCCAAATTCCATTGACTGAGGAGAGCTCAGTTGTTCAGGTCTGTGTGATACTACCACTGGCATGTATCCTACCTCCCAGACCATCAGTCTTGGGTTAGACACTCCATGGCATGCATCCTATGTGCAAACCACAAGCATGGAAGCCTTGGGGTTCAGATGCCCTCCTAGTTTCACTTACCCCTAGCCAAAATGCCATAGGAGCTAGCTAGAGGGAAAGCCCAAGAGCAATCCTTAGACAGCTGGACAGACTGTGAATAGACAGAAACCTAAATTCATTCCTCTAAACTAGTAATTCAGTCTCCTCTGTCTGTGTATCACTTGCAGGACTAGGTGCAAAATCATATGCCATAGAAGGATTCAAAACTGGAGGCTAGCCACAGGACTGAATCAGTTGCCTTTTCTTCTAAATTAGTTAGTTCATCTGTGCTTAAGAACCCATGTACCTGTTCCCTCCAGGATTTGTTCAGAGTGTCTAAGCATTGAGTTTAAGCTTTAAATCCTTTTGAAGGTCGCACCTTTTCATATGACCATTTAAATTACACTCAAAATATGAATGTTGTCTTTTACTTACACTGATAGGATCCAGAATTTTTACTGCTGCCAGACTCCCATCTTTCTTATTGGCAACCTTATAGACTTTACCATAAGTGCCTTTTCCAATGGTCTCTGTGATTTCCCAAGTATCTGAGGGATCAGCTAATGATTCTAGTCCAATCATATTGGTACTGTATTGAAATAATCCATATAATGGCTTCCTGGAAAATAAAGTTTGTTGTAAGAAATAGACTATACATTTTAAATGGGGTGAGGGGTTGGTTACCAAACTTTGTTTTAACCAGGTGGTAGAACAAACAGAACTGGAGCACAGAATAAAAAACATGGAACAGTCAGCTGCTATTCATAGTTTTCCACTATCATGTCTGCTGGTCATACAGCACTGAACAGACAGTCCAGACAGAAGAGAAATCAGATCAGGACCCAGTATTTCACTACTGAAAAATGAATATGATCCGTTAAATGCCTCTATTAACCAATCTTCACATTTAGAGGGGTGGAGGACTCTGAATCTTTACCTCTGAGCTCTGCTGCTTTCTTGATTAGCATCTGTTCTAAATGGCTGTCATATGATTCTCTGCTGGGGGTCTGGGGGGGGAGGGAAGAGAAAGTGGTGTGAGCAAGGAAAGAGAACTAGCTTACCAGGTGTACTTAAATAGATGAGAAGTAGCAAGATCTGGGAGGAAGAATAGGTGAGACACTGAGACAAAAGTGGGGATGGATGGAAAGGATGAACACACAGACAGGGTACCCATGGGAAGAAAAGAAGGAATGTAGACTAATGGAATACAGACTGAAACATAGAATAAGACTGATGGAAATGAGGAAAGAGAAAACTATAATGAGGTTTTTGATGTTTAATGATTTCAGGGAAAAAAAGAGAAAAGGCAAGCAAAAATGAAGCACAAAAGACAAAGAATATGGTAGGAAGACCTGTGAGGTGAAGGTGGACAGAAGCAATTGGAAATTAAAAAAATAAGTGTTTTGAGACATTGCTATTGGCTCCATGCAGACACTTCTGGGTCTGCTGCCGAACACGTTGGGGAGCCCTCATGCTTCTGTGGGATCGCAACATTCACGAGCCACCTGGTACCTTGAGGTATGTAGAAAAAGCATTTAAAGCTGTTTCTATGTCTGAATCACCAGATCTTTCTGAATCGATTTGGAGGGTTCCGATTCAATTCAGAGAGATTAAAGGGTCTCCCGATTTGATTTGGATTCAGAGATTTGGCCGCTGAATCGGGCCAAATCTCTGCCAAATCAAATCAGGGACCGAAGCTTTGCACAGCCCTAGTTGGCAGGCTGAAGATGCAAATGTACAGTGTCAGTAGCCAGGGAGAGCAAACCCCTAGGACTAACAGTGAGTATTGTTATCATCAGGATACAAGGATAGGAACAATCTCATTATAGGCTCTGTTCAGTGGACTTCAGCAGAGTAATACACAGTTTCACCAGAGCTGAATTTGACCCTTATGTTTTGCTCCATGCATAGCATCCCATAATGGTTTTGATATCCCTAACTGTGTAATTGTGTCAGAAGGATACATGTGGGGAAACTTGTACAGAAATTTAGTGTCTCATTGCCAAAACTAAGGACTACAGTAGGCAGTAATCTGTCTGATTTTCAGTGAAGAATAAGAGCACGTTTGATAGAAGTCAATGTTGGCTTTTAACAGCACAAAGTAAACAACAGTCTTTAAACATTGTTTAAATCCAATCCCATGTATTTGGGGTTGTCAGTTGCAGCTGTGTTGGTCTAAGGACACAGGTGTCACAACCCAAAGTTGTGGGTTTTTTTGTTTGTGTGCGCTTCGGCATCGCTAAATCATGTTCCCGCCAAATTGCAGCTCTTTTGCACGGTGGAGTGTTCTGCTGCAACAGAGAACCCGCATGCAGGAGCTTTTCCCGCTAGTTCTATAGCTTTCTTTGCATAGTGCATTTCTTTTGCATTATAGCAATGCGCGATGCAAAGAGTCACTGCCATTTGTATTAGGATTCGCGCCACATTATTGGCCAGTCTTAATGTAAGCACACGTGGCGGCTAGCTATTGGCTTGCTAGCCGTACAAAAGGCTTGGGTGGTTTCCGCCCAAATCGGAGAGAAAGAAAGCACGTGGAGTTCAGGAAAGGAGCGTGAGGATCTCTAAGCGCTGCTGATTCATACGAACCCAGCTTTTTCCTTAAAAGGGCAACAGAGGTTTAATTTGTCGAACCCACGGAGCTTCAACAACTCCGCGGGACTTATTTATCGTCCCCTCGGAGCCTTAACGACTCCGAGGCAACTAACCTCTAGCCTCTCCCCATCGCCGATCGCAGCCCAGACGTATCCCTATCCTAAGGACCCAATTGTCGAGCCCACGGCGTTTAACAGCTCCGGGGGACCTGGGAACTGAGTAACACTCACGGAGATATAGCTGCTCCATGGGAACGAATTCTTGAACCCCGCGGAGCCTGATTCACTCCGGGGTCAAGGAACCGAGTTTATTAGAGTCCTCCACCGAGAACTCAAGCAGAGCTGAGCTATGAATGTTGACCAGCCTACACCACGACCACCTTGGGTGTAAGTAAATAATCTTTTCAATCAACCATTACGCCTCCGTGACTGATTCTAGCTCGAGCGTACCAAACCGCACCGCGGTTTTTTCCAACCCCGTGTACTCGGGCTACCAGCCACAGCCTGTGTACACACAGACGGGCCCCTGGCTCACCCTGGCTCACACATGGTGACCCAGATGGGATCGAGAGATGGCTCGCACATGGCGATCCAGGTGGGATCGGGAGTCGGCCCGCACAACAGGCAGGCAAGTTTCTTTGGGTAGATGTGATATCTTTTATTAGACCAACGAAATAGTTGGGAAAAGTTCTTGGCAAACTTTCAGGCACAAACACCCTTCCTCAGGCATTCCTCGTCCAATACCTGAAGAAAGATGTTTGTGCCCCAAAGCTTGCAAATAACTTTTTCCAGCTATTTAGTTGGTCTGATAAAAGATATCTACCCAAAGAACATTGCCTGCCTATCCTGCGTATTTATAACTTTAATTCTTTACATCAGGGTCAAACATCATTGTTGGTATTTATGAAATAATGTGTTTGGCTCCATTCAGGGAACAAGGTCTTGCCTCAGAGAACTTACAATTAATCAGGCAGACACAGAGAAGGCATGCTAAGAAGTTCACAGTAGCTTAGAGGTGTAGGAGATTGGGTTTGGTTGCTGACTTATTTCTGCTGGAAAATATGAAATAACCAAGTCTTTAAGAACAATCTGAATGAGAATACCGAGATGGTCGGTGACCTAGAACAGAGAGAACATTCAACACATAGCTGTGCCTAGAAGGAGACAGAGAAGCATGGAAATGAATAGGTCATCCAGGCTGCCACGTTTGTAGAACCAGAAAGTGAGACTGGGAACACTCAAAGTTATCAGTTTTGGTTTTGCACCAGAGACAGTAATTCAAGTGTGATTAATTATACCTGGGCTGTAGATTTGCAGTTCATAGAATCATAGGTTGGAAGGGACCTCAGGAGGTCATCTAGTCCAACTCTCTGCTCAAAGCAGGACCACCTCCACGTATATCATTCCAGCCAAGGCTTTGTCTAGCTGGGTCTTAAAAACCGCCAAGGATGGAGATTCCAAAACCTCTCTGGGAAAAGTGTTCAGTGCTTCACTACCCTCCTAGTGAGAAAGTTTTTCCTAATATCTAACATAAACTTCCTTTCCAGTTGCTGATGTTTGCCATTTAGAAATGTTGCTAGATATCAAAAGGTTGTCTGAATGCAGTGAGGTTAAAGCAAACCAACTTCTGTAGCCAGTGGTCCACAAGGGAGTACTGTGGCTTGCATCATATGTGCCCATCTTTGACTACCCAGCCTGATGATTAGGTACCCATATACAGCTGGGTAAACTGGAAATAGCCTTCAGCATGAGTATACAGCAGGGCTTGAACTCATGCCTCTCCCCTACTACCTACAAATCGCAATGTGAGACTAAAGTGCTTAGGTTATGGTGCCTTGCTATAGTGAAAGTATTTACTTAATCATAATAAGACATTTTAATCATTTGCCACCTGACCCCTGCATTTGTAAACATCATTCCTCGTGATGGTTGTAGCTGGTTTCCTTGACAGGGAGGGCTTGGCTTTATTGTTGTCAAAATGCAGATTATTAAATTATTAGAATCAAATGCTTTGCAATAGACAATGGATAAAAGTCACTTGAGACTTGGCTAGATGATAATGCAGAAACATTGTAAGCTTGTTGTCAGTATTTGGGTGTTTGATTCCATGTCAGTTGTGTTGTGGTGTGAAAACAGTGAGCTGTGCTGGTTGCACATGACTTCAAACTCATGAGTTCTTCCATGCCAAAAAAAAACCTGAAGATGTCTCCACCCAGTGAGAGTCCACAATAGTTAGACTAAGAGCGGTTATTACAAAATCCCTCTCTAAAATAAGACAAGCCCCCCACCACCCTACATTTGATGTTGCTAGCACTGTTTGCACTTGATGATATCAATGTCCATGCAGATGACAACTTTTTCATACCATTTTAAAATTTAGTGTTTGCTATGACCAACATAGGACTGAGTAGTCATTGTTTTTATATATATGTGTGTGTGTGTGTGTGTGTGGTCATCTGCTGGGTCTTGGCTTTGAGTTAGCTCCAGGGACACACAGAGGGAGATTATGCCTTTCGCTATAGTCTATGTCTCTTTTGTTCAAGCTCAAAAACTATTCTGATAGTGTTCCTCTTACAGAATTCAGCTGTTTAGGATTGCTTTGAGAAAGAATACTGCTGACGCCCAACTGAGCGCTGTCAGTGGCTTGCTAAATTAAATCTCTTAGGGATGATTCTGCCTTGAGCAGGGGACTAGATTAGATGACCTTGTGAGGTCCCTTCTAGCTCTTATTTCCTATGACTCCCTGGTTTTAAAGAACTGTAGGGCTGATTAGAAATATTCACTGCTGATAAAGTAATATAAAATGAAGCAAGACCTTTTGAATCCAATTTTTTTAATCTGCATGATGTTGTTAATTAATCGTGCTAGAGAACTAGATTGAGCATAAATTCTTCACAGCATAAATCCATACTGCAGCATTCAGATTAATAAACAGAGTCTTTGGAAAACCTATTTTGATATTTTGTTCCTTTCCAGGAAAGGGGGCTTTCTTTTGATCTCTATGTTAAGCCTTTGGAAAAAAATATTTAAATTATGATGTCATTTACTGTGCAGAAGACATAAAGACTAGGAACAGACATTCAAAAAGCCTGAGCCTGAATCGATTCAATCTTTGTAGATTAGCCTAATCTGGCTAGGCTAAGTCAGTTTTGTAACTGGGCAGATATCTCAGAAATGCCAGCACACACCTGCAGTGGCTCAGGATAGAAGCCTAGGGGCACTAGAGCAGCCCTCCCTTCCCTTGCACAGTACTGAGCTGAGGGAAGGCATGGCCAGGCTCCTGCAGGACACTCTGATTAGCCCAGCAGGGAATTGATAATAGTGATTATCATCCCCTAACTCAGTGTTTATCACTCCATTAAGAAAACAACAGAGGGACATTACCAGCTGCCTGTTGAGTCTGCCTGTTGATTTAGCAGGGACCTTAGCCAGTATGTGGTCTTCTAGGTAATACACAGATACTTTCTCAGCAAGGCAGAGGGGATGGGGGAATTCCTGCTTAGCAGGGAGTGGGGAGGTGGGAAGCAGCCTGCAGTTTCTGCCAGAGCTCCAGCCAGGGAGCAGAGGGGAAGGGCCAGCCCTGATGTGGAGCAGAGAGCCCAACCCAGACAAGAGAGCATGCTGGGATGCTGTGGGTGTCTGGTTTATCTTAAACCAGCAAGGGGTCTGGGACAGACATTGCATAAACTGGCTTGACCTAAATCAGTTAAATCTGATACTACATTCAACCGCGTTTACGTCAAACTGGTTTCAGCCATTTTCAAACTGGTTTATATGCACTGAACATCTGTTCTGTTACAGGTTTAAACTAGTTCCTGATCACTTAAACTGGTTTATGTATAATGTCTGTCCCTAGCCAAAAGGTGACATATTACCACACGTTACTTAGAGAAAGAATGGTCTATCTAGAACAATGATAGTTTTAAAAACAGATACATTAGAAAATAGCTAGTGGTTTAAATGGCCATATTCAACAATATACAATCAGAAATAATTTAATCTGCCCTCAGGAATTCAGAATTTCTGTAAATTGGAAATGGAGCCAAGAACATCCCAAATTCCCAATTAAGTCTGGTCTCTTGCAGAGACAGACTTGTCTAGAGTCACTGCCATTTACTATTGTAAGTCAATACAATGGATGAATAGGACATAGTTTCTCATCACTTAGCTATAACGCAGTAAATTATAAATAAAGGACAAAATTCAGATTGTGCATGCTAAATCTCTAGGCAGAGAAAGCATTTAGGTCAAAGGACTACTCACAAATTACTGGATACTGTGTCACAAGTCATTCACAACAGGACCTCTAGAGGAGGTTTCAAGGTGAGCCAGACCTAAAAGTATGTTTTGTGCATATTTCTGGATGCATGCCCCAATAATGCTGATCCATAGAAGATAATAGCCAACTATTGCTTTTGACTAATATAGTTAATCCTATTGCTCTAAATCTGAAGGTTCTGGGATTATACATGATGCTAAATCATGATGTCCCTTAACAGCAAGCCTTCCCTCCTTCCTCACCTCAGAACTTTTGGTCTAAACTACTGCCAATCAGAATGTGGGTGCATAATACATTTTATGCACTCATTTGGGGTTATTTCCACAATGGCATGCACACATACATTAGTCACACCTCTTTTCTTTCACTTAAGATATGTGTTTTTTGATTTGCTTCCACAGCAAATAGTACATAACAGAAACAATTCTGTTTCTGAGGTTAATATATGCTGATATTGACTATGTGTAATTCCTAAAGCTTTATAGGAAATGTTATGAAAGTTCATGCATGAGGATATATAGACAACAAACAGCTTTACAAAAACAGCAGATGTTTCACTGTCACTCTAATAACTAGCATATTGACCAGAACATCCAAAACGTGATACAGGATACTCTTTGTAGCCAATGTAACATCACTTATTAAGATGCCTCCCCATGGAGTAGCAACTGTACATAAATATTTTTTCCTTTTAAAAATAAAGGTCATTTCCCATGATTTTTTTCCCTTAATAATGACTCAAAATAGTATCTCCCAACCCTGTACTGTTAAATATGTTACAAGTTCCTTATTCCAGGAGGCACTGTAAGGTCAATTCAATCTAAACTAAAACTTTAATTTTAGGGATCTAGACCTTCATCCTTAACAAGGATGCACTACTGAGGACTCCGTTCTAGTCCCTCAGGACACCACAGTAGAGCCACATGAAGGAATGTACTATATATCGTAATGAACTGGCTAATGGTTATGGGCAGAATGGAATCAAGTCAAAACATGTTATCTAGTTATTATAATCCCTGTTCTGACAATACATTAGTGATACTCCTTGTACTGAAGTAATGCATGCCTAAGTTTTAGGGCAGGAAGTAGAATGCTATCCCTATTACTGATAAAAATTCAGTAACTACTGTGTACAACATGGTGACAACTGAGAAGTTCCTACCACTGATGGGTGTGATTTTTTAGCACTATTGCAAATATTTTGTACAGAAAGCCAGAAGGACAAGGATAACATTGGAAATGTTGTAAACTTAAAGGTTTATTTAAAAAAGCAAAACAAAACAACATATAAATATATATCGTTCTTTCTAATTTTTAGTAGAATTCTGCTTGTCTCTTTTTCATTTGTCTATTTACTAAGTTTCATGAAGACAGGTCCCTTGAGACAGATATTGTTATTTACTGTACATCTGCAGTGACTAGAACAGCATAACCCCATGCTGGTTGGGGATGCTTGTAGATGGTACCTCAAAATGAATGTATGCTGCTACTACTGTTAAACATTTTTAATTATAAACCCTACAAAACATAACACCCAAATTCTAAGTTGCAACATTTCATTAGGAAGAGTTTTTCCTTTTTTCATTTTTGTACGTTCTTCTCTCATCTCCCCTACACTGTGGTATGATGATTGTGACAATTATGTGGTTATGGCTATTGTTTTGATGTTCCACAGTGAAAGTGCTTTTTTATGGATGATTCTTTTGTTCTGGTGGGGAAAGTGCCAATGGTTGGCTTGTAGAGGGGTTGAGTGTGGACTGGCTAATTCCATTCCCCACTCCGGAGGTTCCTGGAAAGGACCATTTTCCTGAGAGTGACACCTCTTTCTAGAAGCCAAGGGGAGGTGTTATAAGCAGGGCAGCATGGGTGGGTTGTGCAGAATGTGCGCGTCCTAGCTGAAAACTACTGGAGTCTACTGGAGCTAGGTAGGGTGAACCCCCCGAATGTAGAGACAGTGAGAGTCTACCATCTGGGGACTATGGCTGGAAAGCCTGCACATGTGGGGCAGAGGCAATCCTGCTGAGAACAGCAGAGAAGCTGAGATCTCTGATCATGGAGGAAGTTTTGCCATGAAACTATGATGATCAGAGATACTGGTCTTCCATGATAGAAAATGGCAAATTCTCTGACAACCCCCCCCAAATCTATGATTAAATTGAAAGGCCCTCACAGCCCCCCCCCCACACACACACACACACAGCCCTGCTGGTGCCCCTCACTCCCCCCCACAAGCCCCCCAGCACTGCTGGTGTCCCTTAGCCCCCACCCACAGCCCCTACTCCCCCCAGCTCTGCCGGAGGGGACCCCCAGCTGCCAGGGCTATGGGGCCAGGGACACAGATCTACAGCCCCCTGCCCCCAGCAGGAGGTGGCAGCTGCTGCACTGGAGCAGAGCCCGGCTTCCCCTCCCTCCCCCACGCTGCCTCCTGCAGGCTCTTGCACGGAGAGAAGACATGGCTCCCCACTGCTGCATGCATTCTGGAGGCGTGGGAGTAAGAGGGGAACCATGCCCCCCAGATCTGTGTCCGAAGCCCCACACACTGCCCAACTGGGCAGCAGCCCCAGGCCCAGAGCAAGCCTTGCCCAATTCTGTCCCTCCTCCCTATGGGGGCCTCAATCTCCCTCCCCACTTACCTGTGGGAGCTGCTTTCCAGGCTGCCTGGTGGCCATGTGCACATACATGCACATATCACCCTATGCCTGACCGCCTTCCTGCTCCCTCCCAGCCCCTTGCAGGCTGAAACTCTGCCAGCCTGCAGAGAGCTCTTTGCAAAACTGCAAAATCTGTGGGTTTCTGTGCTAAAGTGAAAAATCCTCATTTTACTCTGGTAAGGGGGGAAATCTGCATCTTACTTCATTTTTCCATGGGAAATGGAAAAACCAGATCCCCGGTGATGAGTCTTGCCTGCCAGGGATCCAGAGGAGCACTGTCAGGGGACTAGGGAATAGCCTGCTCAATATAGAGAACAGCTTCCCACTAGAACTAGCCATGGACTGAAAAGGAAGAACTGGCTGGGCTTGAGAATGAAGTGATAGGAGCTAATGTGTTTTGAACCTTTATTTTACATTCAGCTGTTGCCAGTTATGTTGTAGCATTTCCTCTAATTATTAAAGCTGGTCACTTTTATCCCTCAAATATGGCTAGGCTTTTAACTGGGTTAACTTACCTCAAGGAGAGTTTTCATTTTCACGGCCTTGGCCAACTCAGGGTCCCATCACAATGAAATATAAAGAGTGGATTCAGGTTGTTATCAATTTAGCATGCTTTGCTCATCTCACCAGAGAGAGAGAGAGCCTATGGCCTGGTTATGGACCAAAGGGTTCTGAGAGCCCTGCCACCAGAGGAGGGACATTTCTCAATAATTAAGTGTGTGTAAATGTATAGCTGAACATGACCATCAAAACAGTCTACAACAGATGCTGAAAAATTAAGATTTCCAAACTTTATGGGTGTTTGTCATGTTAGTCTGAAGTTAGGCAGAAGGTAAGGTAGAGGTGCTCCTTATAGACAAACTGAATCAGAGATGCATGAGCTCTTGTGAGCTCCAGCTCACTTTATCAGATGCTTCATCACTATATAGGCAGCTCTACCTTGCCTTCTGATTTACTAGGTGTAGAGAACTTTTCATAAACCTATTTGTAACTGTGCACTTTGGCTATTTCAGGAATTACTAGATGGTTTCAACAAGCCCACAGTACTTCATCAATCCCTATTCACACAACACAGGAAAGACCCAAGACAAAGCAAACATATGGAATGCAACTTCCTGGGTTTCATTGGATTTTCTGTCCTTTATCCTAAGAATGAATTGGGCTACCATCCCCAAACTACATATTTAAAAAAAAAAAAAGTTGATATCTTATTATTAAAATAAACTTGTCAAAACCTGTCTATCAAAATAAATAGGTTGTAGGTACAAGAAACTATCCACAGACTACAACTTCACCCTTAACCTGCAACCAGGAAAAAT
>NW_005842156.1:1816502-1818387 GCF_000455745.1 Alligator sinensis | reverse complement strand
CTGCTGAAGAAATTAAGCTGCCCAAATCTCATGCGACAGCTTAAAGTTTCAGGCACTACTCAGACTGACACAGACATTTGTTCACTTCACTTAGAGGAAACCATCCTGCATAAGAAACATGCAGGTACAAGTAATTTTTCTGTCAGAACATTCCCTACCAGTGCATCTGAAATAAAGAAAATATACATATTTTTTGCAAAAGAAAAGAGGATGTTCATGAGATGTGGGCATTGACAATATCGGGATATTGTACAAATTAATACACTGTGAACAACAATCTTCAGAATTTTTCAGCTCACATGATATTCTTTAAGACACATAATATGAGAAGCACATATAAATGTATACTGTAACTTATTTAATCTCCCTTCCTGAAAAAAGATAGGATAGTATAAATGAATAGCAAATATAAAGCACAGAAAAGTTATCTTATCTGTCTAAAACACATTCCCCCCCCCAAATTATTCTACTTTGGCAAGAGAATGTTATATCATTTCACAAACTAGCACCTTTCATTATCTGAAAATGTATCATAAAATATAGAAAAAATATTTCACATAAAGCAAACTCCAAATATTTGCATACATTAATGTTACAGATGATATTGTCAGAAAATAAAGCAGAATAAAATATAAATTCTCCAATAATACAGTAACATCCAAATTTCAAATCAACCAAACAGCTATATGAAATATCAGCATTTAAAAAAATTAACATAGATTTTCACCACTAGTTAGTATCACAATTCACAAATATAATATTCTAGGATTTAAAAAAATCAAGAGCAATATTACACCTAGACTTCATGAACTATTACTGTTTCCCAAGCACAATAATGATCTCACTTTGTATGTAATGTTGCTACATCATAGATTCCCATCCTTCCTATGACAAGCAAGAGGACAGGATCTGAGACACCAACTAATATGAACAACAGTACCAGCAATTGCTTCAGATTTATAATGTTATTTTCAGTGCTGCCCCACTGAAACTGAAAATATTTTATGTAGCAACAGCAGCTTGTCCATTGCTTTGTAAAACATGGCCATTTTCCAATTCTGTGGAAAACGAGCGGTCTGGACAGGTTTGCCACTGTCTCTGAAAATAGTTCAAGGCTCAGTTCCAGCCTAAAGCTTTATGAGATACATGATACACAATACTAAAATTTTTGGACTCTACTGTAGTTCATAGTGGGCATAACAGCAGATCCAGCACATACACTGGTGTAATAATGTAGAAAATACTGTTGTTGTTCCATATAAACAACATTGCACATTGTTAATTTTTCAATAGTGGTTTGGCTTTGTTTTTCTTGCCACCACTTCTCACGCGGTGTACTAAAGCTGCTCTTGTAACAGAGTCAGTTGCATAGCCTTCCAGTACCTATTGAAACAGTAGAACCACCAAAATATTATTTTGCAGTGGAGCAAAATTTGTTTTTTCTCTCACTGAGAGACTCATATAGTAAAGGCATTCAGACCTATACAGAAAAAGTCAACATTTTCTACTGTTGCTACATCAGTCCTTGACTGCCTTCATTGTATTGCTTGGTGATATTCTCACCCAGCCTGCCATTAAACAAGAAGCAGTTATTAGTGCAACTAATGAACCGTTGAAAGGCACAGGAAAATCAATAGTCAGAAAAGCTCCTTCTGCTAGTCTGACTTCTTCTGTACTCTCTCACTGAACAGGGAAAAACAAAAGATGTCAATAGCAGGAAATTAAGTATATTAAAGAACTCATCACAGCACCAACCTGTAACTATTCCCATTTGGTCACTGAAAAGATAATTGCAGGCTAGACACTTTTTCGGGGGATAAAGATCAGAGAAGGACACAGAGACATAGAAAAGGTAGGGTTGAGGAGGAATAAATAGGAAATATAT
>NW_005842156.1:1811502-1816471 GCF_000455745.1 Alligator sinensis | reverse complement strand
GAAAGAGTTACTAAACAAGGCTGAATGAGACAGGCAAGGATGAAGGAACATCAATGACAATGGGCAGATGTTAGCTGCTTAACTGGGCCACCACCCATCAAGGTCATACCTGTGATCTTAACTTTCCCCTAGAATTTATTCCTGAGACACTGACTCTTCATCTCACACAGCTAGAGGAGAGGTAGGCACTTAAAGGCACTAGTCCTAAATGCAGCTTACTGCATTTAGTGATAAACATCACTTGAGTATTAGAAATGGTTAAACAGACACATAGTAAAAGAGTGAATTAGTTGGTAAACTAACTCCCTTGGCACACACCCTTTTCAAAAAAACTCTTTACGCACTCCATTACCTGCCTCCACGCATGCTTTCCTTTTCCATACAGAGCCCTTCTGCGTATTAATCCATGACCAGCTTCGCCGTTTCTCTTTCCTCTTTATATACGAACCAGATATTTCCAAATCACAGGTCTTGTGGAAACCAGGAGGAAGGTACATCTTGAATCTTCTCTCTCTTTCCCCTGTTCTGTTCTTTTTAGGGCCCTGGCAGACATTGGACTTAAGATGTGACTAACCAATTAATCAGATCTTAAGTAGTGACCCAGCCATATGTTCATGTAACTGATGGTGTGATAAAACAGGGAATATGCCACAAAGTTATTGCACAAAATATATGTAAAATTTTGTGGCTGGTTCCCATCCCACCTAAAATTGAATGTGTGGTCAGCACCAATAGGTTGATTGGTGTTCCCAGCCTCAGAAGCACACCAGAGCCTTGAAGGGCTCCCATGTGCTCCTGTGACCAAGCACCAGTCAGATCATTAGCATTCCCAGCCTTGAGAGCACTGATCAGCAAACTGGCACTCCAAAGTGTAGGAACACCAGGCATCTGGCTTGATACTTGCTAGTGCAGGGGGAGCCATAGATCATAATCGTGATCCCAGGCCCCCTCCTGCACCAACAATAGGGTGCAATTGGGATCTGATCCCCGATCCCACAATCAACCTTCCAACAAGTGTGGCATGGCACAAGGTGCAATTGTTGGGATCTCAGATCAGTTTCCATGATGCCTGTAACTGAATCATGATCTGACAGGGAAGGGAGTCCAAGATGAGTGGTCACTCTTTAAGGACGCTATCCTGAAAGCGCAAGGGAAGTCCATTCTGGCCCATGGGAAAGGTAGTAAAAGGGCTGGGAGGCCCCTTTGGCTCAATAGGAAACTCGTGGACCTCCTAAATCTTAAAAGAGAACCCTATAAGGGTTGGAAGATGGGAAATACCTCTAAGGAGGATTATGTATCACTGGCCCACACCTGTAGGGAGCAGACCAGAAAAGCCAAGGCCAAAACCAAGCTCAAACTGGCTCAAATGAGAATCAAGGACAATAAAAAGTCCTTCTTCAGATACGTGGGAAGTTGAAAGAAAAATAAAGGCAACATTGGACCCCTGCTCAGCCAAATGGGGCAGCTGACATCTGACACCCAGGAAAAAGCTAATCTCCTTAATGATTACTTTGTGTTGGTTTTTCATCAGCCCAAGGGGATCACCCCGCCTGACAGGACACAGGATTATGAGGGTACAGCTGACCACACACACCCACATTTGGCAAAGACCTTGAGGGAGAGTCAACACAACTTCATTATGGGTCGGTCATGGCTGACCAACCTCATCTCTTTCTATGACCAGGTGACACGTCACCTAGATAGGGGAGGAGAGGCTTATATCTTTTACTTGAATTTCAAAAAAGCCTTTGATTTGGTCTCCCATAACGTCCTCATGACAAAATTGGGGAACTACGGCCTCGACAACCTTATGGTTTGATGGCTGGGGAACTGGCTCCGTGGTCAGACCCAGAGAGTGATAATCAATGGAACCAAGTCAACATGGTGCCTGGTAACCAGGGGTGTCCCTCACGGTTCAGTACTCAGACCAGTACTCTTTAACATATTCATAAACAATCTGGAGTTGGGTGTCAGAAGCAGACTGGATAAGTTTGCAGATGACACCAAATTATGGGGAAGCACAGTCACATTAGAGGATAGGCTGGAGATTCAGGCTGACTTGGACAAGCTTGCAAAGTGGGTGGATCAAAACCTGATGACTTTCAACATAGAGAAATGCAAGATGCTCCACCTTGGGAGAAAGAACACACATCATATGTATAGGCTTGGCAGCACTACATTCACTAGCACTACAACTGAAAGAGACTTGGGAATCATGATTGACCACCAGATGAATATGAGCCACCAATGGAATGATGCAGCCAGCAAAGCAAATAAAACCCTGGCTTCCATCTACTGATGCATCTCAAGCAAGACCCAAGATGTCATCCTCCCACTTTATTCAGCCTTGGCAAGGCCACAGCTAGAGTACTGCATCATGTTCTGGGCTCCACACTTTATAAAGGATGTGGAGAAGCTTGAGAGACTCTCCTGCCATGCATTGATGGAACAATAATTATGATGTTACTCAGGAGGGAGGCTGCCCATTTACTACCCTGACACCAGGGGTTGCTATCCACCAGTCTGAACCTCCCCTACTTGGTGGCTCATGCCTTGCAGATGGTATGTAAAGACTAGCACTTTTAATTCTGACTAGGCCTTAAGCAGCCTTGGGCTCACTGTAGCCTTGTCTCTGTGCCCTCTCTGGTGCTGGCACTCTACACCATAGTGTGCCCCCCCTATGAAACCTCCTCCTCCCCCAATAGCCTTAGCTCAGTCCACCAGTTAAAACAACAACATAAATATGAGCCCCTGGGCTATAACATACTACAAGTCATGCAAGCCACATTCTGTCTCTTTAATACCCCAAACTGCTCTTTGAGTATTGAGTGCCTCCCACCCCTGGGTACCTTGTAGACTCCTGGGGCCTCATTAGCCATGTAAAGAGTCTATCCGGCAGCCATAGCATTCCTGGGTCATTCTTCCCTCCAGGAGCTCCTTCCCCTGGCAGCTTGCCAGAGAACTAACTCCTGTCAGCCTTGGTTCTGGGGTTTATATGTGCCCAGAGCCCTATCTCCTTCTGGTCAGCTGGCCAGCCTGTGTGGTTGGGCTTTTAACCCCTGTCCTCCTGGTACTTGGTGTTCCTAAAGACTATGGTCGTAAAGTGACTGCCCTGCCTCCTAGTAACAGGGCTAGAGTTCCCTGTTACTAGGTTCCACAAGGCTTATCTCTAAGTATCTCAATATTTGGTATAACAATTTACAAAAGATAACAATTTTACAAGTGCTGTTTCTGCCTTCTTGGCAATCTAGTATATTCCTGTCAAAACTCTAAGGATCCATAGCCATTTCTATATCCCCAAAACTGAAGCCTCTGTTCTTTTAGCCCAAAATATTTGGATTAGACTTAATTTAGATCCTATCAAGGATGCTCATTAATCAAATTGTTGTTAAGAGCTTCAAGCAACTCCTTCTCCAAGGACTTTATCCATCACTTACACTTTATTGTTATTGGTTTCATCAGAAATAAAGAGGACATTTACAACCTAATTATTAGGGATGTATGAAGCGGGCCATTTTCTATTTGGATTCAGTTTCGGCCCGAATCGGGGACAGTGATTCGATTAGTTGATTCAGATCACTGCCCCAATTCGAGTCAGACTAATCTGAATCTGAAGATTTGATGCTGGTTCGGAGAGTCAGCGATTCGGCCATAGACACAGCTTTAAATGTTTTTTCTACATACCTCAAGGTACCAGGCACAGCTCGTGAATGCTGCAATGCTGAGGTGGATAGAGTGTCACACAGGAGCACGAAAGGGCCCCCATGTGCTTGGCAGTGAACCCGGAAGTGGACTGGAAGTACTTCTGGTCCGCTTCTGGGTCGGCCAGGAAGCACGCAGGGGGGTCTCCCCGCACCCCCCCAGCTCGGTGATCAGCCGCAGGGGGGGCCCCCAGTGCACTCCCTGGCTGGACTGGAAGTGCTTCTAGTCCACTTCCAGGTCTGCTGCTGAGCATGCTGGGGACTCCCTCATGCTCCTGTGAGACTCTCCATCTGCCCCAGCATTGGAGCATTCACAAGCTGCCTTGTACCTTGAGGTATGTAGAAAAATCATTTAAACCTGTGTCTATGTCCAAATCGTCGAATCTTTCCGAATCGATTCAGAGGGTTCCAATTTGATTCAGAGAGCTTAAAGGGTCTCCCGATTCAATTTGGATTTGGAGATTCAGCCATTGAATTGGGCCCAATCTCTGCCGAATTGAATCAGCGACCAAAGCTTCACACAGCCCTACTAATTATGGTACCTCTTCATTTTTTGGAATATTTAAGCCCCATAAAAGAGTAAAAGCCCCATAAAATCCTAATAGTTTTAAAACAACATATTCTTAGAAAAGGAGTTTCTATATTGTTGGAATACATTTTTGAACATAAACTAACACACTTTTCATAAGAAATCTAGAAAATGCACGCTAAGGCAGTTGCATGCTCCCAGTCCAGTTGCACTTAATGGAAGGTTTTTGTTTTGTTTTTTATTACTGATCATCATAGGTTGTTGGATTCGTTTTTTTGGTTTGTAATTTAGCACTCGTGTCACACTTTACATGAATGAAGCCTTTGGCTTTGTCATTCACCTTGTCCTACAGGATATGTTTGGTGATGCTGGCTTGCAAAATCACTCCCTGTCCTATGTTATTGTTTTATAAATTGGTTAGTGAAAAGGCCATCTTACTGCACCTGCCTCAGGGCATCTCTTGATTTAACTGTAATTCCTCCATGGACTCTTGTGTCAACCTGAGGAAGCACTATCTACTCTAGTGATGGGGCTCAGATTTCCTCCCTGGATCTCAACTCCTACTGGGCTACTATCTTCCTATGGCTTGGCTCACCAGCCCTATGCCCTCTACATCATTTCCATCATAGAGGTGCTCAAGGGCCATATGACTGGCACTCTAGTCCCCAAGTGCTCCCATCCCTAGAATGCTCCCTGGGCATTTGCTTCCAGGCTGCTTCTGTCTCAAGACCCATTTTGG
>NW_005842156.1:1795854-1811492 GCF_000455745.1 Alligator sinensis | reverse complement strand
CCTGCTGCTGCCTACACAATCATCACCCTGATTTACTTTGTTGGCAAGTATCTTGATTGTCTTTTGCAGCTGGTGAGAGATGCAGTATTAATCCTAGGAAGGGCTGCCTATTATCCTCAGAGCAAGGCCTTGTAACTTCAGGTTGATTGAATATCTCTTGTCAGGCTGACTGCATACCAGGGATAGGGACAATGAAAACTGTTGTTTGATGCGGTCTGAAAAGACTGAAGACAGGGATGAGCCCATCGTACTCCCCAGTTTTTAGTGGCCAAACATTTATCCACAGCCCTATTGCTTGCTTGAACAATACAGCCTACTAGACTGTGAAGTTCTGAGTTAATGAGCAAAAACTTGATGCATGCAGAGCCCCCATAAACCCAATTATTGCTGCTTCAGTAGAAAGGTATATCTCTGATTCATTTCCATCTATATCCATGCAAGTCCATAGATCTGACAGAACAGATTTGGATCTATCACATGATAAAACTCTTAAATGGAGTATGTACAAAGAATGTGAGATACTTAATTATTTTACAGTCATAGGATTTTCTCATTAAATTTAGAATATGCTTTCAAGAGAGTTTAAAATAAAGGGAGTTGGCATTAATGATTGATGACACATTAGAAGTAATTCAACTAAAAAGAAAATGTAAAGTGCACAAATAATTCTCAGTAATTGCAAATTAAGAGCAGAATTGCATTTTTCACAAATATATATGTGTGTGTCATTTTGATCTTCAATTCTTCTGCAAAAAAAATGTCATGGTGCAAAACTGTTACTTTGCAGGGTGGAACTATACTACCAATGTTTCTGGACAATAAGTGCAAATTTATGCTTTAAATAAATTCATGAAAATGTATAATTCTTCAGAGTTAGCAGAAAATTTCGTATTCAGTGGTGAAAAGTAATGTTTTGCTATGACTCAGATTAATGTATCATTGCATAAAGTTACATCTTCTGCATAAACAACTAATAAAGTAAAAACAGGTATCTTCACGCAGCCTTGGAAGGTCTGATCCTGAAAGGGAAGGAGTATTTGGAGCTATTGTTGAAATCAGTGGGAATGTCTGATGCACAGTACCATTCAAGATGATGATGGGCGACTGCAATACAACCCATTTTACAGTAAAATTAATCAGCTGTACATCTATGTCTTTGATTATTCTGTATGTTCAGTATTGAATAAAACGACATATCTGATCAGTTATAGTTGAATGATGATAAATACTATAGTTAAACTAAGAAAATAATATTAAGTAGATTAAATTTTCCAAGCTAACATCTAGCTGTCAGTCACTGGAAGTTAAAACTTACAGTTAAAATTAAGAGCTTTTTTAAAAATTCCTAAAACAATGGTATTTTCAATGCCAGATTATTCAGTTTAAGCATCTAACTAATATTCCAGAAAGAAAATCTATTAAAACAATTGCAAATCACTAACAGTTAATACACTTCAATTTTGCCTCAAGCTAGAAAGTCAGTGCTAAAATGAAGTTCATATTCCCATGAGCCCATTCAGTTACACACTGCAGGTGCAAATCAAGTGACTAGAAACTATGCTTTCTGTGTGCGTGAAAAATCAATACCTGAGAAGGTTTTCTCCACCTCTTTTCACAGCAATTTAACAGTGCAAACAAAGCGCATGTGCTAGTGATGTAGATATAAGGGTCAAGGGCTCTGAACAGAATAGTGACCCTCAAACCAAAAACAGTCTCTTCCCAGAATTCTAATTACAAAAGCTTGAAATTCTGTGACCATGGATAGGGAAAATACATCTACAGCAGGTGCAGGAGAAAGCTGGAAAGAAAATAACTGCAAACTTACATTAGTGACCTATTTTCTGAAACCAGCTTATCTTATATTGGATTTTTCTCCCACAAAGAAATACCAGATTTCTTCAGGACTAAGAAATCGTTTCTTCACAGGAAGAGCTCGCATCTGCTACTGCTGCACAGTACAGTATATCCTGCATATTCTTTTCTGTGTCCTACTACCAGACAATATAGCGTGTGTTAACTTAAGATGCTTGTCATGGAGGGCACAGATAAATCGGTCAATCCGTAGCAGGCTCACTTCATTATTACTGAAGATTAATTTGACACTAATTGGTCCTGAGCCTGATCTATTTATCGAGTGTTTTACATATGAGCTGAAGAATTAAAGCCACTTAGCCATTCATGGGGACAGAGCACCAACTGTTTAATTCTTTGAAGGAATTCTTGTATTGTTTTGCAATACACCTTCATTTTGTAGTGCAATCAATCATAGCTCATCATTGGAGTGCTTGAATGGTACTTTTAAGGCAGTTTTATTGTAATGAATATTTTTAATAAAAACAGATATTATCCTTTATCCATAAGAAAAATAATAATAAACTGTTAACTGTGATACATAGTATAGCTTTTTGTGCTGACAATAAGTCTTGCTCAAGATGAAGTAATTTCATCAGTAAGCTAGTTGTTATGCATTACCAGCATGTGTGCAGTAGCCTAGCGTGACACCAATTTGCATAATTTTTCTTTTCTAACAGGCTTCAAAAAATAATAATAGGCATACAAGATAGAATCTATTAATTTCAAACCTACCCAGTTGCTATGTTCATGGAGTAACTTATCAAAAGAACCTTTAAAGAATTAAACTTTAATAAATTATAAACTCATTATTTGGGCCATCAGATTTGGGCCTTTAGCCATCTAAGTTTAATTCAGAAACAATGACTAAGGCAAGTCCATAACCAAATTACCCAGATCTTCCCAACAGAAGTTACTGAAACAAAGTGGCAGGAAAATACCACTGTCTGATAATTACTGAAAGCAGCAGCAGCTTGGAAAATCAGTTAAGACTTTCACTGTACAAATAGATAAGATAGGAACAAGGATGGGATGTGCACACAGAGCCATCAGGCAAGTATTATGTATTTAACAATGCCCTGATCTACAGAGGGAAGAAATACTGTGAACGCTGATTACTTTTTTCTTTGGTGCACTGAACCAAAACAAGATATTACTGCATATGAATATTTTAGTCAGACAGAAAGATTAATGTGTTAGGAAACTTTAATGGACAGCTACCTTCAGAAAGAAAAGTGGAAAGAGCTTTCCACAATACAAGGTAATCAGCAATGCTCCCTTCCTTATTTTTATCACTTGAGCGTTTGTACACGTTGATTTGATAGCAACAATACTGTTGCAGTACTGTGTGCTTTCTTGAATGCTCATCTGTAAGAAGTCTAGCTATGTTACTTCAGAGGGATCAGGGCTTGAGAGCATTTTACTACACATATTATGTAACACCCCCACACACACTGGGGGGGGGTGTGTGTGTGTGTGTGTGTGTGTGTGTGTGTGTGTGTGTGTGTGTGTGTGTGTGTGTGTGTGTGTGTGTGTGTTGATATGGGCAAGATGGCCCCCGTTGTTCTGGCAAGGAGCTCAGCACGTGGCAAGTTGGGGCCTGTATCTAGGGAAAATGTGTAAAACCCTCTGACGTCATTGGTCAGAGGAAGCAGAGGATGCTTCAGGCAGATTGGTTGGAAGAAAGACTGAAATGTGGCCCTCCTGGATTGGACAAGGCTTGGGTGATGTCACACCAGGTATGTAAGAACAACGCATTAAGGTTCTGCCTGCTGACAGCTACACAGCTAGAAAACCTGCTCCCCATGGTGGGAGGTTGTGTCCCCCCTGTCTTCACTGGAGAGGCAGGCAAACATTATTTCAAGGGAAAGGCTCAGGTAGAGGGATAGAAAGTCTGTTCTGCAGTTTAAAACTCCTATTACCTCCCTCTGGCTTTTCTTCTTTTTTTCTTAAGTAGGTTAACACCATGAGGGTGTTAGTCACTGAAGCAAACTACCCAGAAATGGGTCCTGGCAATTACTGGCTCCAGGGGCCTGGCCCGCTCTGATTTGTAATTGTATTGTCTCAGCATGGGGTGTAGCTGAGACTGGGTGTCCAGGCCACAGCCACAGGCCTGAGCCTTTTTTCCGGCTGTTTCTACAGGTATGGTGTTTCAACCTAGCTGCATGGCTGAACCCCAGCTATACATTCAGGTGTCAGTGCAGCATAGGTCTGGTTGGCTTTTGCTGCCCAGTTCAGGCCCTGTAAGACAGGCCTGACCTCTCCTTCAAAAGTTGTTTTCTTGCAGTTTCTGCCCAGCAGAGCTGGGATTGGGCCTAGGGATTTAGGGATGCTGTCTGGAGCCACAGTTAACACCTCAAGGCCACCACATGGAAGTGGGAATCACCCCACAGCGTCAGGGAGCAACGAGGGGCCCCTCGCAACAGGGAAGGATCTACGCTCTCTAGCAGCTTCCCATGGCTCAGTAAATCCAAGGAACAACTCAAAGGACTTTCCAGTAAAGCCTCTCCCTCCAGCCCATTTCTGAAGGGCAGGTATAGGGATGCAAGCCTCTAGAACTGCCGTTTGGGTGAGCTCCAAGTCCCAGACTGCCTGGGCATGGGTGAAGCCTTCTCAAGACGATGCAATCCATGAACTATGCCTTGTAATTGGCAATGTTTTAAATTGTATTTAGTGTTTTCTTTGTTTTCTTTGCCTTCATGTTTATAATAAATTTATCCTCTGTGTCTCCACAGCTTTCAATGAAGGGGCTTTGTTTATGCGGGACACCTTAGTAATTTATTTAGTGTTTCCCAGGTGGTCTGGGTGGGGGCTTGAGGCAAGGTAAAATATATTTAGACCCCAGAATTGAAACCAGGCCTTGTTGCTGCCAACTGGTACCTAGCAAAACGGTTACAATTATATATGGCTATTATAAACATCCACACACACTGTTCAGTGTGAGAGGAAGGCTATCATACATCCACATTATTTATACATGTTTCAGTTATAAAAAATCAGTTATACATGTTACACAGTTTCCAGTAATACAAAAAATATATATATTTCCAAAAAGAGCTCAGGTACCCTCGTGCCAGAGGTGCAGAACACAAGGAAAAGCAGTGCATAGCTTTGTATGTGTACAAACTTTGAAAGGAAAAAGCAAACAATGTCAGGACCTGCTACTGAGAGGCAATAATCAATTTCAATTCCCACTGATATCGAGGGATTTAAAGGTTGTAACACCTCCTATGACTGAGATCTTGCAAAGAGAGCATTTTAACAACAACAAAATTCTGAACCCATAGACAATGAGCAGACAGAAAATAAAGACATATACTCTCCCCCTTACTCCAGATGAACTCTTGGGCTACTGAAGAAGTTACAAAAGAGATGTCAACAGATACAACAGACCCTGTAAACACTGGAATTTTGTATAGATTTTTCCAGTTTTCTATAGTTCTTACAGTAAACTATGCTTCTGGTTAGAACCATCTTTATCAGCTTCAACCATCGCTCAGTTTTCTTTTAGTGACTTACATTTTTTTGGCCAGGTCCTTCAGTTTTGGACATATATCTATAGTCAATAAAAATGGAGTTTTCAAAGGAAGCATACATTAATATTTGACAACATAATTTAACCTTTCAAGAAATATTTAGAGAACAGCACTGTTCAAAATGGAAGAATTTGTCTCATAAAAGTATCTGCTGCATATTACATTAGAATCCAGATCTCTGTTACAGAAAATAATATCTACCGAAAGAGTAAATTTTGGATAAGGATAAAACGTTGGTGAATAAAACCAGAATGGTACACTATGAACTACCATAAACACAAAACCCAGAGATCACACCTCCACAAAACCAGCAATCATAGAAAATACACCAAGAAAGCTGTAGTGTTAATCAATAACTAGGCCCTCAGATACCATCACATTTGCTCTGAGAATACTCTTGACACTCATCTCACCAACCCAGTAACTTCCTTTAACTAGCCATGCAACTCCAGTAGAGATATAAACTGCATCTTCGAATGAGTCAACTAAATATCCCACAGTAAACCACTACAAAACAAAAAGAAAACTGCTCATCTTCAGTTGCTGTATATCATCGCACTCTGGAACCTAAAAGAGATATTGTCAAAGAATTACATTCTATACTCAAGAGAACCATACCTTGAAAGAAATATCCTACCCTATCCCACCTCCAGCCTTCAGATAACCTCCAAACCTCACCCAGTTCATCATCAGAAGTAAACCCCTGCTAGACAACAAACACCAAGTGGAATATGACTTTGCCTAAACAGCAAATGTAAATCTTGTCAACACATCTCCATTGCTACCACATTCAACACACTTGACAATGAAACCACCAGAATCTACAGATCCTACACATGTCTATCACAGGATAGGCTATATCTCATCCAGTGCACCAGATGCCCTCATGGAAACTATATTAGTGTAACTAAGTAATCAGTAAGCTCCAGAATGGACGCTCACAGAAAAATGATAAAGTTCAGAAGTGTCCAATCACCTGTGGGAGAGCACTTTTCACTAAACAACTACTCAACTTCTGAGTTCAATTCTTGTACTCAATGGAAATCTACAAAAATCTCGAAGAAGAGGACAGAAAGAGATCAATTGAATAAAGACATCAGTAAAGCAGACCTTAGCAAACTCAGGGGACTGATAGCCAGGATCCCCTGGGAGGCAAGTCTGAGGGGAAAAGGAGTCCAGGATAACTGGCTGTACTTTAAGGAGGCCCTTTTAAGGATACAGAAGTAAGCTATTCTGATGTGACAGAAGAATGATAAATGCAACAGGAGACCAGCCTGGGTAGACAGCAATCTCTTCAATGAGCTGAAATTCAGAAAAGAAATCCTATAAAAAGTGGAAACTTGGTCATAACACTAGGGAAGAATATAAGCATATCACATGGGCATGCAGGAAGAAAATTAGGAAGGTCAGGGCACTATTTGAGATGCTGCTTTCAAGGGACATAAAAGGCAATAAAAAGGAATTCTGTAAGTCCATCAAGAGGAAGAGAAAGACCAAAGAAGCTGTAGGTCCCTTATGGATTGCAGAAGGCAATTTAGTTATAGGTGACCCAAAGAAGGTTTAATGCCTTTTTGACTTCAGTCTTCACAAGTAGGGGCAACTAACAGATGACAAGAACAGTTGGGAGCAAAGATAGGGAAGAAGTAAAACAGCCTAGAGTAATGATGACAGAACAGGTTAGGAATTACTTACAGAATCTAGAGGGGTATAGGTTGTAGCCATGTTGGTCTAAGGACCTAGGCAAACAAGGTTCTTTGCATAAATCTAATATCTTTCATTAGACCAACTCAAATAGTTGGAAAAAATTCTTCTTAGCAAGCTTTTGGGTTTAAATACCCTTCATTAGGCTGAGGAAGCATCTGTAGTTGGTGTGTGCTCTTCCTGGATGGAATGAATAGTAAAGAAGCCAAAGGCTGTGCTGGCATGCATGCAAGACAGGCAGTCAGTGAAGATGTAAATTGAGGAGTCAGTGGGTGAGAAACAGGCTGGGGAGGAGTAGGGCAATGAATGTAGCTGGTAAATAGTGGAGACATACCTGGGGAGTCAAGTGTCAGGCAAGTTATAATGTGTCATAAATCCAATGTCTATATTTAGTCCATGATTTTTTGTTTCCAGGAGGTTGATGAAGTGAAGTTCATAGGCTCATCTGTGAAAAATGTTTTGTAAATTCCCTTTGAAAATTAGAACTAAGAGATTAGAGAGAGAGTGGTTTTCTTGTGAGAAATTTGCCCCCACGGGTAATTGGGTATTGTTGTCCTTGATAGAGTTCCAGTGTGCTTTTATTCTGGTACACAGCTGTTGTTTGGTCTCTCCTATGTACTTTCCATCAGGGCATTTGGTGCATTAGATGAGGTATATTACATCTCTGGAGGTACAGCTGTAAGATCCTGGGATGCTGATGGCTCTGTTGTGGGGTATGGTAATTGTGGGGCTGGTGGAGATGTGTTAGCAGGTTTTACATTTCTTGTCATGGCATGGTCTGGATCCATTTCATGTGTTTTGGGCTGTAGGAAGTTAGCTTCTGGTGATGAGGTTAGTGAAGTTTGATGCTTGTTTGAAGGCTAAGATTGGTGGTTCTGGGAAGATCTCTTTAAGAACTGGGTCTCGTTCTAGTATGGGTAGTAATTGTTTGCAGATTTTCCATATAGGTTCCAGGGAGGGGTGATATGTCATAACCAATGGTGTGCGATTCGTGGGGGATTTCCTTCTGTACTGCAAAAATTCTTCACTTGGTACCCTGGGTGGGTCTTTCAAACGTGAGATCTCTCTCTCTGAAGGAGTGTCCTTGTTGAGTGAAAGCCTTTTTAAGATTAGTGAGGTGGTAATCCTGGGTGTTCTCCTCAGTGTAAATTTGGTGGTATCCGAGGGCTTGGCTGTATATCACAGCTTTCTTAGTGTGTTTAGGGTGATTGCTGGTTCTGTGAAGATCTGTATGTTGGTCTGTGGGTTTATTGTATAACGTGGTCTTTATTTTACCATTCTGGATACTGATCATCATGCCTAAGGAGATGTTGGTGCTATTCAAGAGATAGTTGGATGGAGGGGTGACGATGGAATTTCTGATGGAACTCAGTCAGAGATTGCAGGTTTTCAGTCCAAATGATGAAAATACAGACCACATTATACAAGAAATTGGCTGAGGTTATTTCAGAGCCCTTAGTTATTTATACCATGTGGAGGCCAGGTGAGGTCCTAGAAGACTAGAAAAGGGCAGCTAGAGTACCCACCTTTAAGAAGGGGAAGGAATTACAGACAAAAACAAGTCATGCCTCACCAACCTGATTTTCTTTTCTAATAGGGTGACAGGCTCTCTGGATGGGAGGAAAACAGTAGATATGATATACCTTGAATTTAGCAAGGCTATTTTATTAATAAGCTAAGGAAATACAAACTAGATGAAAGTAGTGTAAGGTGAATGCATAATTGGCTGGAGCATCATGCTCAACCAATAGTCATCAATGGCTTGATATCTAGTTGGGTGAAGGTATTAAGTACGATTCCCCAGGGGTCTGTCCTGGGTCTGGTATTGTTTAATATCTTCATTAATTATATGGATGATGGGATCAAGTGCCCACTTAGCAAATTTGCAGATGACACCAAGTTGAGTGAAATACTGCAGAGAAGGACCTGGGGGTTACATTAAACCATAAACTGAATAATCCAGCAGTATGGTCTTGTTGCAAAAAGGTCAACAGTATACTGGGTTATATTAACAGGAGTGTCACTTGCAAATCCACTGAAGTGATTCTTCCAGTCACTTGGAAAGTTTGGGACCCACACTTTAAGAAGAATGTGGACAGACTGGAGAGAGTCCAGCAGAAAGCAACAAAAATTATTAAAGGGCTGGGGAGCATGACTTGTGAGGAAAGGCTGAAAGAACTAGGGTTATTTAGTCTAGACAAGAGAAGACTTGATAACATGATATGATAACAGTCTTCAAATACCTGAAGCAATTACAGAGAGGATGGAGATGGGCTTTTCTCTGTTGCCACAGGGGACAGGACTAGGAGCAATGGCCTCAAGCTTCAGCAGGGGAAATTTAAGTTGGAGATTCAAAGGAATCTTCTGACTCTGCGGGTGGTCAAGCACTGGGCCAGGCTACCTAGAGAAGTTGTGGAATCTCCACCCCTGAAAATTTTCAAGAAAGGATTATACACTTGGTTGGGATTGTTTAGGCAGGGGGTAATCTTGTCTTGAGCAGGGGGTTGGACTAGATGACTCTGTGAGGTTCCTTCTTGGCCTACTATTCCTATGACCCAGTGATCCTAAAACGCTTTAATTAGATGGGCTTGGGAATAAAAATCCTAATTTTACTGAACACTAAAAACTATGGACCAAACACAGATAATGGTTTTATGGTTCATTATAATTTATCTGCTCTGCTAACCTCTCTGTACTCCACAGATATTAACAACCTGCTTCCCTTTTGAATGGTCTTATTTTTTTTTAACAGAAATAGGCCCTTCATTTGTTTGTTGAACAAAACAGCAGCTAACCCTGTCTGTTCAAGAAAGAACTAGTAAAGATGTAGAGGCCTAATAACAAGGGTCTGTGCCATGGGTGGCTTTGGCAGCAGTAGCAGTGGCAGAGGCCAGGCCAGCTGTGGCCTCTGGGCTAGCAGGGTCAGTCACTTCAACTTCCACATCTGTATAACAGAAATACTACCAACTGCCTGCCTGAGGCATAGTGAAAGGTACCTCTTGTCCAAGCATCACCTGCTACAATCTTACCAGTATTGGAGTAATACTTGCTGAAATACCACTGTCACACAGTAGTAGTTGGGCTCCCCACTTGACATTGATGTGTTGGGTCCCACCACAATGCTGGTATACTTTTAAGCTTACCTTGATCTGAATAGGTGAGCGCAGGCTGTGTTCAAAATAATACACACCTACATGCAATTTGCTTCAGTTTCCTCTCCTTTCTCCAGGGTTCTTTTGGCTTAGAGCAGGGTCTTCAGGAGTCTAGATCCTTCCTCTCCTGCATATGTTTCTGGAGGAGAATCCCTCTACTTGACCCCTGCAGTCTGTGTTTTCTGCTTTCTGGCCCAAACTTCCATTTTCCAAATAAGAGACATTCTTTTAAATTTCCAGTCCTCTTTGCCAGGTGAATCCTTGATCAGCTTCATCAGGTAATCAAAGTCCTGTAGGTGATCTGTTGCTTAGCTACTTTCCCCTGTGGAAATTCAAAAACTGGCTTGCCCTGGTAGTAATAAACTCTTTGTCCAGGGATGCTCTATTTAAAAGAATGATCATCAAAGTTTAATGACTTTCTATTGTTAGCTCCATGCCAGGTGCAAGAATTTCTCCTATAGTTTTAAACTCAATATGGAGGTAAAAGACAACAAAGGCAGCAGCCAAATCCCTCTTTCAAAATGGAGTTTGCAGTATGGTGCAGGTACACAGCATGAAACAGAATTTTAAGATGGAGTCCCCAGATTTTCACAAATACTAATATACTTTAAAATACATGCACAGACACACACACACACTTTTACATAAATGGACTTTAACTATCTCTTGTCATTGCCTTTCTGCAAACTCTGAAACTCTACATTATATAGCTTACAGCAAAAATATCCTCACCAAAAACAAATTTCCAAGAAAAAGAAGCCTTGGTAAAGTTACCCCAGAAGCTGAATTCAGGACAACTTAGGAAAAATATAACATTCTTATTTAATGTATTCTATTCCTCTTCTACAATTGCTGTATCCGATTTATGTCCCTGTCGTATCAACTGCACAAAGGTAATTTTCTATAATGAATTATTTACATTCTGTTGTAATCAGACATTTGAGATGGTCTAAAATATTCATATGTCCCCTTAATTCACTAATGACAAGTGAACTAATTCTAAAAATGAGATGCTATCTTGGGAGACATGTTGACTTAACCATTCACACCAACCTTTACAAAAGAGGAGCCAAATATCATATCAGTCAAAGTAACCATCTGTAGTTGAGAGAAAGATGGTCCTGAGCACAGGACCAGGAATAGTTTTTATTAATGATCAAATCTGTGAACTCTGTGTATCATCTAGAACATATCAGATTTTTTATGCCCCAGTTTCCAGCTTGTAAAACTTGGCATAAAAATCTCTCTCATGAAGATTTAATTAAATAACTTCATTCTGAGTAAGGTTGGAGTGTGATTGTAGCCATGATAGTCCAGGAAATTTGTTGGTGATATTGGACCAGCTATATAGGTGTGAGAAAAGCCAAGCTTTCTGGTACCAAGTGATCTTCCTCAGGACAATATTTTGAAGCAGTCAGATACCATTGTTGCCAAAGGGTGATATGTGCCATTTTTTAATATTATGACATAATTGCATAGATTTCATAGATATTAGGTCTGGAAGGTACCTCACGAGATCATCGGATCCAGCCCCCTGCTCAAGGGGCAGGAGGTCAGCTGGGGTCAGATCACCCCAGCAAGATAAGCATCCACGTGTTTCTTAAAGGTAGCCAGAGTCGGTGCTTGCACCACTTCTGGGGAGAGTCTGTTCCAGACTCTGGAGACTCAGACAGTAAAGAAATTTTTCCTTATGTCCAATCTAAAACAGTCTTCCAGCAGTTTGTGACCATTAGATCTTGTCTTCCCTTGGGGTGCCCTGGTGAACAGACATTCTCCCAGTCCCTGATGTACACTCCTTATATACTTATAGGCTGCCACCAAGTCACCCCTGAGCCTTCACTTCTTCAGGCTGGAGAATCCCATGTCTCTCAGCCTCTCCTTATAAGGCCTGTTTTCTTGACCTCTGATCATGCATGTGGCTCTCCTCTGGACTCTCTCAAGCTTCTTCACATCCTTTCTAAAGTGTGGAGCCCAGAATTGGATGCAGTACTCCAGCTGCAGCCTCACCAAGGCTGAGAAAAGTGGGAGGATGACTTGTTGGGTCTTGCTTGAGACGCATCAGTAGATGTAAGCCAGAGTTTTATTTGTTTTGCTGGCTGTGGCATCGCAGTGGTAGCTCATGTTCATCTTGAGGTCAATCATGACCCTCAAGTCTCTTTTGATCGTGATGCTAGTAAGTGTAGCACTGCCAAGCCTATAGGTATGACGTGGGTTTTTTCTCCCAAGGTGGAGCACCTTGCATTTGTCTGTGTTGAATGTCATCAGGTTTTGATCTGCCCACCTTGCAAGCTTGTCCAGGTCAGCCTGAATTGCCAGCCTATCCTCTAGAGTGACCGCACTTCCCCATAATTTGGTGTCATCTGCGAATTTAGCCAGTCTGCTTCTGACACCTGAATCCAGATCATTTATAAATATATTAAAGAGTACTGGTCCGCATACAGAGTCCTAGAGGACACCACTGGTCACCAGGCACCATGTTGACTCAGTTCCATCAACTAGCACTCTCTGAGTCCGAACCACTGAACCAGTTAGTTCTCCAGCCATTGGATCATAAGGTTGTGGAGGCCACAGTTCCCCAATTTTACCATGAAGACATCATGGGAGACCAAGTCAAAGGCTTTTTTAAAATCTAAATATATGACATAAACCCCTTCTCCTCTGTCCAGGTGATGCGTCACCTGGTCATAGAAGGAAATGAGGTTGGTTAGGCAAGTTCTAGCCACAACAAAGCCATGTAGGCTCTCTCTCTCTCAGAATGTTGCCTTCCATTAGCCTGTTGTTGCTGGTTTCTTTGATAATTTTTTCCAAGATCTTCCCCAGGATTGGAGTCAAACAGATTGGCCTTTAGTTCCCTGGATCTTCCTTCCTTCCTTCCTTTCTTGAAGATAGGCACCACATTGGCACCACATTTGTAGACTAATAAATATGGAAACTGTAACAAGGTCCCTTGTCACACCACTGGAGTTCTAGGACTTACTTTCAAGCCTGACTGGAATTAGAGATAGGTTTGGAATGTAGTAGCTATAATGAATTGAGAAAATTATGAAAGGCAAGGGTTGTTTGTGGTATCTTTTATTGGGCAACTTTGTATTTTGGAGAGATGTTGAACAAACTTTTTTAGGTGACCTAAACATTAAATTTAAGGTGACCTGAAACAGGTCACTTCATGTCCAAAAGTTTATCCAACTTCTCTCCCAAGTATACAGTTGATCCAAAAACAATATCACAAAAACATGTGCGCCACAGAAAGTAGAGGCACATCTAGGAATAATGCAGCAGGAGATAACTAGCAGTCTGTCATTCAGAGTCCTTCCTGTTGAGAAAGCCCAGGAAAGAATAAGTTTCACTATGGTGTGAGGCATGGATCCACAGTTTCAGAAAGGGGGTTACAGAAGCAGCAACCTACAGTGCAGGGGTGACTGTACCCTGGCTCCCAGTATTCTCCCACTGCAGACAGAACACACCATAGGAAGAGTAGTGGGGACTTTTTTTTAAGTCCCTCAAGCACCTTAGAATCTTTCCTCCCTTCTCACTTCCCCTCTGTGCTCCACATCACTTTCCTCCCCTTCCTCTCCTATTTCCCCCTCCCCTGCATGGTATAGCCACTGCCCCTGGCTGAGATGGAATGAGGAGGGGGGAAAGGGGGGATTCCAGAGCCACTCCTGCCCCCTGCAGCTGGGCTGGCAAGGAACCTGATAGGGAGGCCAAGCAGGGAGGAGGAACCTGCATGCTGCTGCTGCTGTCCCCGGCTGAACCCAGCTCTGTGACAAGCCCTGCTGGAGCAGGCAAGAGCGGCTCTGGAGCTCTCCCCTACCTCCACAGCAGCTGGAGACTGTAAGCTGGGCAGGGGAAAGAAGGAGAGAGGAGGAGAGGGGAAGGGAAGGAGAAGGAAAGTGCTGCTAAAGATGGAAGGAAAAAGAGGGGGACATTCTTACTTGCTTCTGGGATTTAAAAAAAAAAAAGTCCTTTGCAACTTCTCCCATGGTGTACTCATGTGAAAGAGGGGTGTGCCTGCACCACTGCAACCCCCCCTAAATCCACCACTGGTGTGAGGAGACTGGTGTGGAATTGGAAAATTTGATTTGAAGTAGCTAGTTTCAGGGAAATCTAGAGAATGGCTGTAGAAGCACATGTTCTAGTATACAGTTTTTAGAACTGTGCTCTGAACACAGAATAACAATTTCCAATATTTAGGGCCTAGACTGGTTCCCAGATACCTTGTCATGTATAAATAGAAAATAGGCAAATAACCAGAGCAGAAAAATGGAGCAACTAAGGGCATGTGTAGAAAATCTGCAATTCAGTTGTGCTAATGAGAAACTAAGTCCCATTCACACATTTCCACTCCTTGTACATCAAGTACTAACATCATTTTCTGAAGGCTTGAATGAGTAAAATAAGAATACAAAATCCTTTTCAATTATCTTGCAATTCTAAAAAAACTCAATAATTTTCGTACTTACAAAACAGCTTTCACCTATAAATGATGATCCCATATTTCAGATACACAAGTCTAGAGCAGGCATTAGGATCAGTCAAACTGCATTGAAAATTTTGGCATCAGGGGTTCATTGTCCTGCTTCATATTTCAGAGCTTCTCCAGATGTGTTATCTTAGCATCCAGAAATTAAAGCTAATGTTAAACAGAAAGAGAGAGCTGTCATAGCTCATCCTACAGTCTTTACAAACATACCTTTTAGTAAACCATTGTCACTGTGCCTTTTATGTCATTTCCCATAAGAAATATTCCCAGTAGCATTAATCATTTTCAAACATAAATTGCAGAGATACTGGCCCTCGTTCTTGGCAGCCATTTTACATTAGTGTGCTAGTGAAAAATAGTTGTAAACCCAGCAGCTATGATAAATGGATACAGTCCTGTGGCATTGTTTCACACTTTTTTCTCTTTTTATTGCACATCACTCTTTTACTGTAAGATACTGTGATGGCTGGACTGTGGCACAAGGCCTGGGTCTGCCAGGTGCCAGATGCCATGTGTATGGGATGAGGCAGGAATGATACAGTGGTGGTGGAGAGTCTTAGAGGGCAGGGCGAGGCAAGTGCTACCCCCAACAGCATGCTGTTCATGCCATCTCTGATGGTCAGGAGAGGCAGGTAAGCAGCTACTCACTGGGACAATGCACATCTGCCAAGCCTAGGACAGGGCTCAAGAGCAGCTCAGGTCTTTGAGAATGTAACCCTGACTGGTCCCAGGCCTGTGCGGTACCAAGACTGATCTGCATCTGGCCCCTTGCACTCCCAGGAATGAGCAAATCAAATAGCAGGGATACAAAGATATGAAAGCCAGAGCTGCCCTGTGAGACCCCGCTGACCGGGGGGGCTGGGGGACATAGGTAACATGGGGGGGCATGAGAGGATACAGGCCCCCCCCCCCCCC
>NW_005842156.1:1790069-1795685 GCF_000455745.1 Alligator sinensis | reverse complement strand
CCCTCCCCCCCCCCCCAATTTCTACGCTGATGGTGAGGTGTACGGCTCAGGGCTGCAGCCTGGCTGAAGCCAGGGCCTGGCAGCAGAGGGGGTGGCAGCAGCAGCAATGCATAGTTGTGCCCCCCCCTCCCCCCCACTGCAAAAACTTACACGTCTATGCTGGGGGAACTCCCCCCTGCTCAGCCACACCAGCTGGGATCTCTAATCGGAGTGTCCTGCCCCCCCTCCACCTGTTAGGGGCTCTGCGGGAAGGAAGGCTTGCTTTTTAAATTATTTTTTCTATTAATTTTCTGCCCTGCATTTTTGTTTTTAAATGAGCTGGAGCATACATCAACAACAGATTTCATGCAAGCCGGAATAAAGGACAGAAAACCATGCTAGACAAACTGAATTCTTAGAGAAGAGCCTTTGCAATAATTTGACTGGTGCTGCTGCCTGTAAACTCATATGAGCAACTACCCATCCATTCAGACTAGATACTCCCTCAACCTGCTCATTATGTGCTAAGGAGAAACCAGAACTCCATGTAATGTAGTTTACTTCCCTTAACAGTTCTCAGCATGTGGGACAATCATAGGCTGAAAAATCTGCCAATGCAACCAAAATATGCAAACTAAAATGTATGCATTTTCTTCCTTCGCTTTTTGTGCCTCAATAGTATAAAAGGGATGGGGAGAAACGGGAAATGAATTAAAGTAGCACAACTGCCTTTCTAAATGGCCAAGGATAAAGGAAACATCAAATGGATGAGAAAGTACTAGGAGAGAAAGAGGCTGATGTTTGAATGTGTGTGCAAGAGAAACTTTCCCTTTGTGGAGAATAGAGCAATTAATTATACAAAGTTTTTTTGAAACCCCACAATTTTCAGAAATCATTTATTGAGCCCTTTCTGCTTTGTCACATTGCACCGATTGCTGGTTCCTTCTCCAGCTGGTTCTGCAGTTCTCACTCTACTGCCAGCTTCCTGGGTTTCAAAAATCTCATTTGTAATGCTCCTGCTGTTTTACTGTGGGATGCTGATTGCTGCTCTCATTCCCAGGAGGTTCCCAATCTCACCATGGCTTACATTATACTACCAGTTCCCTGCCTCATGAGCTTGTTATCTGAGCTTCTATCACTGCTCCCAGCCCTGCTGTTTGCTGCTCTTCCTTCTCAAGTGGTTAATATGCCTTCTATTTTCTTCTCAAGTTACGGTAAAATGCAAATGAGAAATTATACAGCAGTCCCAGCACCAGACCATGGCAAAACCACATGGAGCTGGTTTCTCTCTCACTTTTCTTTGTTGCAGAGCTGACTGCAGAACTGTGAGCCTCCCTCTCCCCTATCTCTGGCAGTAGATTAAAAAATGGAAATAAATGAAAGCATAGGAGAGCACCGACATGAAGTGCTTATGAACATGTGACAGGGTTGTTGGCTGGAGCTCTGTTGGTCTAAGGACATAGGCAGGCAAGGTTCTTTGGGTAGATGCAATATCTTTTATTAGACCAACTGAGTATGACCATGTGATGTTTTTAAAAAGCTACAGTCTATGAGTGCAGACTGTAGCACTGGATGGGGGGAAGAGATAGCAGAAATGATGATGAATTATTCTTTATTTTCAGAGTGAAGCCCAGGCTAATGACCTTCTGGGAATTCTTGAGTGACTAGTGGTTTTCTTCCACATATATTTTCTTGGTCAGTTTATAGCTATATATTGGTAAATTAAGCCATCTTTTTTCTTTGTACACTATGTCTACACTGCAATCACAAGGTCTGAATATGGAACACAGAGGTATAGCAGAATCAGCTTTAAGCCAGCTAATTCAAGTAACAGTGCAAATGTGGCAACATGCACTTCATTGTGGTCTCAGCACTCAGTTAAGTAACCAGTGACCTCATCCAGCTTCTGCAGAGTCTGCACTGACACTCAGGCTGCTGCATCTTTACTGAGACTTATCTGAGTTAGCAAGATTGGAGGGACAAACTACGAACTATGTGCGTGTACAATGGGCAGTGGGCACTACAATTCCCTAGCCTATCATTTTAGAGACCAAAAGTTTCAGAGAGGCATAAATTTTCACAGGCTGTCATGTATGAAAGCTTATGCTTCTCTAAACTAGTTAGTTTCTAAGATGCTATCCTACCTGCGCTTCCCCTGAATTCAGACTACAACAGCTAAGCATTTCTCTTTAGGCTATCATTGGCCAAGTTCATTGTCAGGTAAACATACAACAAAGAGCAGGTCCAAACAAGTTCCAGTTTCTAAATTCTTGGGTCTCAGCCTCCAGCATAGTGAAGGGTGATCTGTTCCAAGTCTACCAGTAAGGTGTTGTTTTAGAATGATTAGTAGGATCCACCAAGCACCCATTTATCTGGAAAGAAGGATACAACCATGGGTGGATCCAAGGGGTGCAGTGGTGCTGTCACATTCCTCTGTGATTTCTGGTCCATCCAAAGTTTAAAACTAACTGCTGGGCAGTGGCAGCTGCATTTCTATTCAGGCAGCAGCAAGGAAGTCAATTGATTTCATGACTCATAATCTACCTGATTCCTTTGAAACCCTTCATTCCACAAGTGTTAACTACCCTTTCTCCTTTTAAGCAGTCCCACTAATCAAGCTATTTTTTGTTCTGCAGTTTTGCTGTTTGTTAGTTGCTCCTGATAATGTAGGTTTTTAACTCTAGCTAAAAAAAATTAACTCAGGTATGGAAATCTTAATTCAGGTGAACATTAACTCAGGTGCAGAAATAACTTTCAGTGAAATATTGAATGACTCTCAAGATGCTTAAAAAGGATAGATTTGGTTTTTTTATTGAATCTGAAAAGGGTGGGCATTTCATTCTAACAACAACAGGACTGATAAAACAAGCTTTTTTGATTATTTTTGTCTAGTTTGTTGTGTTTTTATATAATGTATGATATAGCAAATCAATGCACATTCCAATAAAGTTATTTTTGCTTTTCTTTTTATTTTAAACTGAATAATATAGCCCTAGGTTCCTAGCTTATTAGTAAAGCTGTTAGTTTCTTTTTAATGGGAGAAAAATATGTTTTGTGTTATATGTAATGATGCACCTCACCACCTGTACCTCCCTTTACAAAATCCTAGATCCACCCATGGATAGAACATATCTCTGCAGTGCAGCTAAATCCTTGGGACCAATGGTCAACAACATTTCAGGATCAACAGCCTGTTTCTGCAGGCTGGATCCGACCCACTGCACAGGTTGCTGACTCCTATAGTAGACTAATTGCTGGAAAATTTGAAGATACCCTAAGCCACTTCTGCCAAGGTACTGGACAAATTAGCTTCTCTAATTGCAATTATATATGACTGTGTGTCATATTCATATGAAGTCATAGTAATGCCTTGATACTAAAATTAGACAAATCCCTGATATTGCTTTTGTTCTTAAGCCAAATTTGATGAGAAACATGAATACCAGCAATTGAAACTTCATCTGACAGTCACATAACTGAAGGAAGGTTAGTGGCTTGCCTTCCTTAAATAAGTTGTTAACGGTCTTCTTTGTAAAACTTGACTACAGAACACATCCTCAGCTAGTATAAATTGTCATGGCTCTATAATGAACAAATGACATCTTACATCAGCTGACATTGTCACAGCAAATCCTCCTTTGCCTTTTATTTTATACTGATAAATGACCTAATGTCTCCTTCCTAGATTTACATTTGGTCCTCACTTTGCATTTTACTAAAATATCAAAGTAATTTATTTTTTAAGAAGGAGAAATGTACAGTGGAGTTTTTAGTCTGTTTTATATAATTTCTCCCAGACTTAGATATCTTGGCATGAGCAAAGTAAGTCTCATCACATACATTTTATAAGTAAATTAGCCATCTTCCAATACATTCAATGCCTCTGTCACAAAAGAGAAGACTTTCATTGCCAAAAGATGCCTCTAAATTCCACGTATATTAGTTAAATAATTAGGATCCTGGTGAATATTTAGCTTAAAAAGTGCATTTTTATTAGAATAGTTAGCTTTTCCAGAAATATGGTAATAGATTATTAAATGCTTCTCTAGAAGAACAAAAATCTGGTCCTACTTTTTATATATGGAAAAAAGTTCAGAAATACTTAAAGATATGACCTCTGCAAAGTCAGTCACATAAAAAAAACATTAGCTGTTTGAGCCCCAATTCAACAAAAACCTTTAAGCACTTTGTTAATTTTAAAAATGTGTCTGACTCCCTCCCTTTTAACCAAAGTACTGAAGCAAGAGTTCAAGTTCATTGAAATCTATAAGACATAATGACATAAAAATGTCCTTAAAGTTAAGCACTCATTTATGTGCTTGCCTCAATCAGTACTTTAAACTGGTGAAGTTAAGTGATGAGATCAGGGGTCATATCCTATTTCCACCAGTTAGATGTCTAAGTGCACTCACACATCTAAATCTCTAAGTGTAACTTTATTCCATCTTGTGCAAGTCCCTGAAAAACATACTTCCATCTCAGCTATTTAGACAAAGTCCCAAAAAGCAGCAAAGGAGGACCACCTATCCAATTTCTGCATCAGTAGCTTTTGAAGGACTTAACTGGGACAGAATACAACTGCATGTAGACACTGAGGGCAGAATCCTATTGCACTTTACACACTGAAATGACAGCTGCACAGGTGTGTAACTGTTGTTTCAGCACTTACAGACAGCCAGTTCCTATTCCATGTAAAGTGTGGACTCATATCCTGGATGAGTCAAAGTCAGGAAAATACAGCCAGGAAAAAACCTATGACTAAAGGGTGTCAGGCATAGGAAGACCTTCCCATGCTGAGTGGTTAGGGCACTTGGCCAGGGTATAGGCCTCTTTCACCCAGAGTAGAGTTTGAATCTATAGCACTCCAACTTCCCAGCAAAGAGTTCTAAGCACCATGCCACAAGCTGAGCACTACCCTAGTCTCCAGTCTCTAGCCCTCCTTTTGAAGCTGGCCCCCTGGACAGTCAACAGAGGTAGATATGTGAGGCCAGGAGGAAGGGCACAAGCCAGAGACTGTGTCGCTCAGTGAAATGGATGTTGCTCTAGAAGGGCGGGGGGCCTGGGTTCTAGGTTAGACCCTTCACCCCAAGGGGATACAAGCTTCCACATTGCTCTCCAGCTAATGAATATTAAATGCAGAGGTGCAGAGGCTCAACTTTGAGAGGGGACTGCACACATGCTTGATCTGTGCCCTAGGGGTTACAGCACTGTACTAAGTGTGCAGGCCGGGAGCAACCCGGGCCCTTTTCCGTGCTGCACGCGGGCTGTGGCCAGCAGCCCGGGCACGCTGGATCGGAGAGGGAGGGCAACGAGCTGGAATTAGGCACAGACGCTTAACGGTAGATTTAAAGATTGTTTACTTACACCAGAGATGGCAGTGGTGTAGGCTGGAAAACTTGCTTGAGTTGCGGTTACAGACACAGACAACACGGACGGTCGCGTGGAGTTTGCTAGGCTCCACGGAACAGAGCTCCGGATGCTCCGGGTGAGCACGCCACCAAAATCGGACTCGTAGATACGTCTTATAAATTCTTTCCGCTCGAAGACGGGAAGAGGTGGGCGATGGATCAGGTCGCCAAGCTCCTCTGAATCTCACACAGGGTCTCTATTACCCTGCCGTGTATCCACAGTCTCCAC
>NW_005842156.1:1789736-1789998 GCF_000455745.1 Alligator sinensis | reverse complement strand
GCCACGTGGGAATAATTTAGAACTAGCCAATAGCGGGGAACGAATTTGCATACGGGTGGCGGGAACTCTTTTGCACCGTGCATTTCTCTTGCAACTTGAGCAATGCACCCTGCAAAAGAAGCTGCAAATAGGCGGGAAACTCGTCCCTTCACTGGGGTTCTCCTCTGCAATAGGAAACTCTCCCTTGCAATGAAGTTGTAACCTGGCGGGGATAATTCTGGTGCTGAAGCACACACAAAATCATGCCTTTGGGTCATGACAC
>NW_005842156.1:1788152-1788706 GCF_000455745.1 Alligator sinensis | reverse complement strand
CTGGAATGGGAATAGGCCAGTGGACGTTAATCGTCACCATGTCGATATCAGTGACATGTCCTCTACTCCATGAAGCTTGTCTGACTAGGAAGCTTGCTTCCTCTTGATTTAGCAGGTTAGATCCAAGCTCTACGACCAGACGTCCCAACCACACAGCCAGGGTTTCCTCAGGTTGGATCTTAGACTCCCTGTACAAATAAATCCTGTAGTTCGGTTCTGGAGCGAGCATGATAGGCAGTAGTATGAGCTGCACTTTGTTGGTTAATGACTCGGCTAGTTGACGCTGCAGACTGATCAGTTTCTCTACGAGTCGCTGCTGTCATTAATATTTCAGGCAGGAGGGGCGGATGCACCCCTCCGCTCAGCTCTCTCTTCCGTCGGCAGGAGGGCATGGTCGGTGAAGACATTGCGTTGCTAGGCGGAGCTGCCGGCAATGACGCTGCGTCGATGGACGGAGTTATCGACCGAACTCTCGCGGGTTCCCCTGAAGCTCCACCCTTCTCTTCCGGCTTCTCCCTGCGGCTCTCCTCCGGCTCCGCGGCCCCCTGCGGCGG
>NW_005842156.1:1765211-1787168 GCF_000455745.1 Alligator sinensis | reverse complement strand
ATTCCCCTGCCGTGTACCCAGAGTCCCCACGAGATGGATGTGGAGTCCTCTTCGGCTTGGGCGGAAACTGCTCAAGCCTCTTATACGGTTAACAGGCCAATCGTTAGCCGCCACGTGGGAATAATTTAGAACTAGCCAATAGCGGGGAACAAATTTGCATACGGGCGGCGGGAACTCTTTTGCACCATGCATTTCTCTTGCAACTTGAGCAATGCACCCTGCAAAAGAAGCTGCAAATAGGCGGGAAACTCGTCCCTGCACTGGGGTTCTCCTCTGCAATAGGAAACTCTCCCGTGCAATGAAGTTGCAACCTGGGTTGGATAATTCTGGTGCCGAAGCACACACAAAATCATGCCTTTGGGTCATGACACTAAGAAGTTGGAGAGATGTAGGTTTTAGCCCCAGGGGAATGCATGATTAAAATATGTATTTCCACTTCCTGGATGAGCACCCTAACCACTCAGCTATTGGGCTAAAACCTAGGAGGTTCCTCCTCCTGGTTTTTGACTGGTCACAGTTTTCATGACTTATGCCCAGGCACATTCATAGAGAGCCACATACCAGCCTGGCCAGTGTGTAACCTACTGTGTTTGCTCACTAGCTGTGTGGACATGTACATGTCTACACTACACATGGAGTATTGTCATAAACTGTGCATAAGTGCCAAAAGCAGCAGCTACACAGCTGGGTATGTAAAATGAAATAGGATTCTGCCCTTAGACACCTAAATTCCACTTAGGCACCACACAGAATCTGGCTCCCAGATTCCCTCAGTTTCACGGCTGTGAAATCTGGAATGGGCCAACTTTGTTTTCATTGTTTCCATTGCACCTAGACGAACTAAAGAATCTGGGGGTGCCTATACTTGACCAGTGAGGCTGCTCTGACGCTCTGTAATTACAATGCATTGGAGCAGGCTCAATTAATCAAGTCTGCTAGAGCGTGGTAATTGCTGCACTCCAGCAGACTCCAGAGTCTCGTGTATCAGTGTCCCCATGCTTTAGTTAAACAAGCTTTAGTTAAAGCACCCCTGCCACTATTTTTAAGAGCAGGGACACTGACACACAAGACACTCCAGGCACTTTAATTAGAGCAGGTCTCAGAGCCGCTCTAATTAAAGCCCCTCTCCCCCATACTCCCGGAGCATTTGTATAAATGCCATGAATGATTAAGACTGGGTGTTTTGGTTAAAGTGTGATCTTTTATATAGATACACTGTTTGTTCTCCTATTTATCTTTTAATCACAGGAAATGTTCTGAATCTATTGTGTTAATTTTATCTCATGATCTCCCCTTTGTCTTGCCCCATAACAGAGTCCTTTATACAATGCTCAATCCGCCATGGTTTCTTATACTCCAGGTGACATTTATGTTGGGTATGTTTCCTCAGAAGAAAATGGATTAGAAAAGGTGTCTGACAGGTCTTTATGTTCACTTCACAGGCTGCACATAAAGATTGTCCATGAAACTATTGACAGAAACACACAGAGAACAAGTGAAGACAACAAACTGTGCACTAAACATGACTTCTTCTTATGAATGAAATGGGATTAATCATGGTCTAACACTCAGCCCTTCAAAAATTTTGAAAAATGGAGTTTGGAGACCTATGAGGTCATAGCAGCCAGTGAGACAAAAGAACTGCCATCTCATTCTAATTCAATATCCTGAGGTCAAATTCCTCACATTGCACAGAGAAAAATCTCCCCATTAAAGGAATATTCACATACTTTCATAGTTGGAAGTTTGCTTTTAATGTAGTTATAAATGACATTTTTAGAGGACAAAGCAACCAAATGTATTATAGTTCAAGCTGACATAGTGTAGTGGTATACTGCAAATATCACAGTATTTACAAAAGTAAGTATCATCTCCACTATACATACTGATAAATGTAGTTCAGAGTATTGAAAAGACTTGATAAAGGTCTAGAATGATCGGTGGCAGAGGCAAAGTCAGAATCTACTTCCTTTGAGTTCCAGTCATGTGCTTAAACCACTGTTGGTTGAAACAATCATTTCATGCCAAATATACTAATTTGGAAATGACCTTGTTGTTAATACAAGATCCAAGCATGAGATTATGTCATCTAGGTTCTCTCTTATCTATGGCACTATAAAATTGTTCAAAGCAACTAGCATTAACATTAACATTTTTCAAATTATGAAATTTCCCTCACTTCCCTTGGGTGATTGCTACAAATAATAGATCTCCTCTGCTAACAAGTTTTTCTAGTATTCCTGCTATCCATCTCCAATGTTCTTAGTCTTAATTTAATCTCTTCTTCTTCAATTTTAGACTCTCTGGGGCAGGGACAGTCTTCATATGTTTATACAGCCCCTGACAGAAATAAGTACCAGCCCAGATACATCTCCTGGAAATAACTAATTATAAGCAATAAATCCAGCATAAGAACTTACACATTCCTGGCTAGACGCAGAAATTACACATAAACCAGTATAAGTGATGAAAACTGGTTCTAATCTGTTACAAAACAGAAGTTCAGTGTACATAAACTGCCTTCAAAATGGCTGAAATCTGTTTAAGATAACCCAGATGGATATAGTATCACACTCAACTGATTTTGGTTAAATCAGCGTATTGAATTTCTGTCCCAGATCCTCTCCACATTCAAGTTAACTTCACACTTCCCCAGCATCCCAGGATGTTTTGCACCACCCCCACAAGCCCCCCTCCTTACAAGGTAGGAAGGGTAGCTTTGACCCAAGCTGTCTGCTCTAGCCGAGCAGGGAAGCATGCTATAGTGCCTCCCTGCCATCCCCACCTTACCTGGGCCTGGGCCACTGCAGACATGTGGCTGCATTTCTGGAATCAAAAGTGAATGCCTGTTCACTTACTTACCTGTTCCATCTATGCAGCTGAGCCTAACCTGCAAAGATTGAATTGTTTCAGCCTCAGGTTTTTGACTGTCTGTACTTAGCCAGGTAGAACACAAAAAGAGATGGGCAAATGATTTCAAAGTAGTCCTAAACAGATCAAGTCCTATCTCAGCAACCAATTTCAATGAAACATATCAAGCTGACAACTTGACAGTAACACCAATCCAGCTGAGATAGCAGAAGCACAGGCCAAGGAGCTGGAAACCAAGAAAGCATGAACAGATGGTCAAACCATAGCAAAAATGCTAACAGCACCTGATACCACACCCTAAACCAAACCAATGGAGCTGTTCAATAAAGTCTGTGAACAACAGACCCCTCTCAACAAACTTAGAGGAGAACAGGCGGGATTCAGGCCCAAGAGCTCCTGTATAAACTAAATAATCACACTGAGGACCTACACAGAAGAATGCGTAAAATAGCAGGCTCCCCTTAACCTCAGCATCATTGACATTTGACAGGCTGCACAAACCTACATTGTGGAACATCCTTATAACCTATGGAATCCCAGCTAAACCTGTCATCATCACCATTGAGGTCCCTTACTGAAGTGTGAAATGCTCTCCCTCATTCCATTTACACCATCCTTAAGCTGATGGCAGGAGTGATAGAGAGCACTGTAGTCTCTTCAAAAAGTGGTGGAGAAGAGATGAGTGCTTCTTGCTCACATAAGTAGTCTCAGATGAAGGCAAATTAGGTTTTCTTTTTTTTAATGGAATTCAGAAATAAGACAAAATCCCCCTTGGATTTGTAGTCCTTGTTATGTCCAGGAAAGAAGTAGAGACAGCATCAGGTTGCCAACCCAAGGTTTTGGGTTGGTTTTTTTTTTACTGAAAATCTGCAAACATTTTACTGATAACCAGACTTTTTTTCTGACCTGCATTTTATATAATGAAAATGTAACTCTTCTGCCTGGCCCAGGACCATAGTAAGAAGGACCAGATTCAAACAGAGGGATTTAGCACTAACTTTTAACAAAGCCTTACCTGACTCAGCAGTAATTTTACACCATCCCCCACCCTAGGAGTCCCCTACTCACCCCTACACCCTCATATCCCTAACCGCACCCCGTACAGTGCTGGCCCAACTTCAATCCAGACTCTAGCCTGACCCATGTCATCCCTGCTTCCCCAATCCTGGTACAGATCCCCATATTCTGCCTCTCCCCCCTCCCAGCCTGCAGCTCTATCCCAGCCATAGCACGACCTCCCCCTCACCATCTCATTCAGTGCCTCAGACTGCCTGGAGCCACACAGCCCTGCCTCCCTTTGAGGCAAGCAACTATTACAGTCAGGCAACAGCTGATGGGATGCAATGGCAGAACGTGGCTGGCAGGAAGGGGCTACAGAGGATCCTGTGGGCCACAAAGCCCTGGCAAGGTGCTCCTTGACCTCCCACTCAGATTCATATTGGGGCTGCTCTGCTCCATCTGCTCAGTCCAGCCTTATTCTGATGATGGATCTTCAATCCAGCTCACTGTATCTTAGTTTTTATAGACAGCTCCATTTTTTAACGAACTTTAGAGATGAGTGTTTCTGGCCCATTTTTATGGACCGTCAATAATTTAAGGACAGTTGGAAACCATGACCAGCATTCTCCCATTCTGTAGCTTACGAACCATTGCCCCACTCTGGGACATCTGTAGGTAGTGTTCCAAGTGTCAATGGCAAGCAGCAGAAATAAACCTGAAACAAGTATCTCTATCACCACCAATGAGAAACCATAAGTGACAAAGCTTTACCTCGAAACAAACTGCACACATGAAAGCACCATTCATCTTCAAGGGGCTGTATACACTAGGGATGTGCAAAATTTCAGTGGCTGTTTCATTTTGTTTCAGATTCGGACATTTTGACGGTCAAAACACTGAATCCAAAACAAAATGCAGGTCTCTGAAACAGCTCCGAAACAAAGCAGGCCATCCAAAATGTTTCAGAAATTTTACAAAACAATTCAGATGTTTCCTAAATGTTTTGGATGTTTCAGAGACGGGCTTGCGGGGAAAGAAGGAGGGAAAGAAGGAGGGGGAGGGGGGAAGGGGGGGAAAGGACTGCTCTGATATTGACATCTGTAGCTGGCCAGTGACAGTGATCTGTCCCTGAGGTCCCTTCCAATACCAGTGCTCTGGGGGAGGGACAGAGAAGCAGCATAAAAGGCTGTGTTTGTGAACTGAGTTTGCCATTTTGCAGCTGTGTCTGTCTCAGCAGGAGCAGCAGATACTGAGAGCACTGCAGCATCATTCTGAATCTAAGCTTGCAGCTTGGTAGTGCCTTGCTACCAAGTTGTAGCCATTTATCAATCCTTTCCTATTTATTTACCCTTGCCTACCCTTCCCCAAAAATCCTGTTATTTGTTCTTCTTATTTCCACTTCCCAAACAAAAAGAAAGCAGTGCTTTGCCTAGAAAGCACTCAATATACATACATTTAATTTTATTATACACACACACACATTTGTTTCCCAAACACGAAATATGAAATGTGCTGGAAAGACAGGTTCCAGGTCCTCTGGCTGGGGAGGAAGAGCAGACAGAAGGAGAGCTGTAAGTCCCCCCCTCTCCACCCTCCCCCAACTTAGATGCAGCCTCTTCCCTAGCACTAGCAGGCATGAGGCTTCTTCTGATGCTAGTGGCAGGAAGGAGGGGGAACCAGTGCCTGCATCTGCACCCCCTCCAATAACACCAGCCATAATAATAAACCCCAGCACCACCAGCATGACAAGCAGCACCAGCATGTCATTGATCGTCTCCTCCACCCCCATTTCAGTTCCCAGCCTGAGCCTTCCAGTGCCAGAGGAGGAGCTGGATCTGGAAGCAGGGGGCCTGAGCACCCTAGCAAAAGAAATTCTGGGGGTGGAGGGGGAATCTGAGTTTGTGCTCCACATCCCTCAAAGTTCCCCTAGAGCCAGGTCTCCTTCCCCAGAAGGCAGTTCAGAGGAGGTTGATGTTGAGGTTGTGGAGGCAAGTGGATCAGCTGAGTCCACTCTTCCTGTTGTTGTGCCTCTGCCTGCTGAGGATGGAGATCAGGCAGGATCTGCACCAGCACCCCAGAAGCAAGGGGGTAGTGTGGTGTGGGATCATTTTGAGGTGGCAAATAATCCCAAGTATGCCTGCACTGCCAATGTAAGACCAGCTGGGGCAAGGAAGAGAAACACTACAGCACCATGGGGATGCTGATGCATCTCCGCAGGCACCACCCCTTTGCCCTTACTCCTCCCCAGCCTGGCACCAGTGGGAGCATGCCCAAAAAGAAGTCTCCCTCTCATTATAAAGCCCCCATCCCCCCCCCACCCCAAGCCCTTAAACAGTGGGGCAAACCACTTTTCACAGAAGGGCCTATGAACTTCACTTCATCAACCTCCTAGATACAGAAACTCATGGACTCAATATAGACATTGGATTTATGACACACTACAACCTGCCTGACAGCTGACTCCCCAGGTAGCAGGTACCTCTCCACTTTTACCTGCTACAACACCCTTCCCCCCTATCCCAGCCTGTCCCTCACCCCCTGATGCCTCCAGTTCCATTTTCACTGGCTGGCTTCCTTGCCTCCATTACATGCCAATCTCTGGCTTCTGTATTATTTCTTCCATCCAGGAAGAACACACACACACACACACCAATTAGATTCTTCCTCAGCCTGATGAAGTGTTTTTAAATCCGAAAGCTTACAAAGAAGAATTTCTCCAACTATTCAGTTGGTCTAATACAAGATATTAGATTGACCCAAAGAACCTTATCTGCCAGTGCCATGTCCTTAGACCAACACTGCTACAACCTACACCCCTAGCACCTGTTCCTGGTCAGCTGACCAGAAGGAGGCAGGGCCCTGGGCACATCTAAGACCCATGGCTGGGGTTGGCATTGGAGAGCTATCTAACAGCTGTTGGAGGAGAAGCTCCTGCAGGAAAGGAAAAAAAGTCTCTGTGACAGTTTGGCTCATGAACGCCACATGCCCCTGGAGGCGAGAGGATAGCATCTCTGCCACATGCCCCTGGAGGGGAGCTCCCACAGGTAGCGGCAGCACTGTTGGTCGTGGGAGTGTGGTGGCGGCAAATGAGGAGCTCCTGCAGGCAGCCACGGTGTTGTCAGTGATGGGGAGGGAGTGGCAAGCACTGACCGGCAGTCAGCATCCACCTGCAGACGCTGCCATCAGTGTTGGCAGTGGCCAGCGGCAATCACAGACCACCCACAGACACCACTGGTGGTGTCAGCAGTGAAGGGGGGGTGGTGACAAGTAGTGACCGCCCGCAGGTGCCACCAGCAGTGTCAGTGGCACCTTTTCACAGGGGTGCACCACTACGCTCAGGAGGTGTATATGCACCTGCGTGCATCCCCTACGCATCGCCAATGGTTTGGCTGCCTGAGATGCTAGCGCTACTGTCCTGCTTACGTACCTGTTGTTATTTAAAGTGGTGGACCAGGCTGAGGCTGTAGGAGAGGAGACCTCATTGGGGCACACTACTATGTCATGCAGAGGCCCCAGCACCAGTGACGGCACACTTTAACACACACACACAACACACACACACACAAAGTCACACATCACGAGTTTTTCTTGTCAGCAGCCTGAGGTGCAGTTTCCCAGAAACCCCTATACCTATCTCCTTGAAACCTGGCAGGCTTTATGGCCTCAGAAGGGGATTGCATGTCTGCAGGTTTCATCTGAATCAGGCAAGAAATGACAAATTTATAGGCAGTTTTGTGATTCCCCTTTATAGCCTATGGCCGAAACACCATCGAAATTCTGAAACAGCTCTGAAACAGTTTTGGCCGAAATGAAACGGGACAGTGATTCGAAACACCAAAATGAATCACTGTCCCTCTGAGATGCCAAATCTGAAATGAAATTAAACAAAGCTGTTTTGGACAGCCCTACAAAATGCCGAAACGAAACACTGTCCCTCTGAAACGCCAAATCTGAAACTGAAATGAAATGCAAGCATTTCGCACAGCCCTAGTATACATTAGATCAGTGGTAGTTGAGTGTACTCAGCTTCTTAAGACCCGCCATATCTCTTCCTGTTTGAAAGCTATTGATATTGCTGTAATACATGACATGTAATACATGACAACATTATGTTGCAAAGACTGCTTTGTCAAGGATACAGGCATCTGCTAGTTAACAAAAATTAGATCTTTTACACACATGAATTACTTTTTCTAGCCCTATAAAAATGTGCTAGTCTCAATGATATTTTACCTTGCAAGAACGGAGATCACTTTAGCACAACAAAGCCAACTGTCTTGTTTTCAGCTGTGTAAGTGCTTACATTGAAACAAACCTAACCTGGTTACCATAAATCCATATGATGGCACCCACTCTTCAGCATCACCACTTTAAACATAACAGGTAACTCCAACATAAGATATCTATAGATAAGATCTACATCCCTTAAAGCTTTAATAAGTTCAGAAAATTGTTTCCTAAAAGCTCATGATTACAAAAGCTATGACTTGATTAGATGTAGAATGACTGTTTTTTCAGCCTATATCATTTAACTACCTGTCTTATTCTCCTGGCAAAGACTGTGAGCAGGACAAAGTACATCATGAGTTTATTCTTTGGACTGTGATAACGAGACTAGGAGATGCTACAGATATTTCACTGTTTCCTTTCTTATAATTTAATTTTCCAGTATTGCAGGTACTTCCCACCGGCAAAATTATTTTCAACATATTTGTTATGTAATTCTAGAACAGAAGTCTTTAAAATATTGTTTGTGGTTATCACTCTGTGGCAGAAAGCTGGTGTGGTCATTGGAAGTTAAATTCTGTACTTTGCTTCAGAGCCAAAGCTAAAGAGAAAGGTTTTCTTTTCCCAAATACAACTAGAAACTTAACTACACCAGCAGATCCTTACTTCATTATCATGCTGACGATTGAAAAGGGCCTATCTAACACATAGTTTCTGCACAGGGGTAGAAACAGGAAGAGCTGGACAAAACAACAATTCCAAGAACAGTTTCATCTTTCCAAGTTCTAGCAAAATCAATATGAATAATGTTTCCAGCCCCAAGTTGTATCAAATATGTTGTTATATGTCACAAATAGAGAAAAGGCTTATTCAGGAACAACAGAATAGGATTATTCCACACTATCATATTTATATATGCGGTTTAATCACGTACTTTAAAAAGAAAAAAGGAAAAATATTAAGTAATATATCTGTAAGTACAGATACAATCCACCAGCTAAGAGCTGTTCATCTGGATGATAATTACAATGAGTTAGCAGAATTAAACAAGGACTTTTCTAATTTGAAAGAAAGACAAGGCAACAAAACAACCAGTTTCCTCCAGCCCTTTCCCAATTGTCATATGATATAAACTTGAAGAATTCTCTCTTACCCAGTCCCATTTGCTCCAGGGCTTACTGTGTTCTCACATGCTGCAACAACACAAATTAAAAAGCAAAAACTTGACAGCCTTCAAGATGTGAGATCTCTGGCTTCCCTCCAGTTATTTCACAGTAGCAGGCCACCCAAGCCAACAGCTGTTGTAATACATGAACCCAGTTGCTTGCATTACTTTTCCATTCCAAACCTGTCTGCCAGCAATGGAGGATAAGGTAAAAAACTAAGCTGCTGCCTACCTGCCATAGCTCTTGTTAGCCATATGCTGGACTAGGCAAGATGTATTATCCCTTCCAAGCAATAAACTTGGAACAGATAAAGATTTAATTATTTACAAGAACTTGAGGAGGATTGAGTATGTGATGAATGAAAGGGAGAAACTCAAAACTGATGTCCAATTGAGTTTGAAAAGGATTTTTAAAAAGACTTTTCTTCCTCTTAAAAGGCCCAGTCATTCTATTTCAGCATGCAATCCTGGATTGAAAAAAAGCAAGCTGATGTTTTATAAAAGTACTAGGGAAACATGTACTATCAAGCACAGCACAGTCCCTCAGGATAACTTACACAGCAGTCTTATATGAAGTAGAATCTAAACAAATTACTATGTATCCATTGTAGAATTTCTCATTTCAAATGAACACCTCGTTGCATTGAATAGCAGACTTCCATTACTGTCAAACCACTTTATCTGCAACTTTCTTGCACCTCTTAAACTGACTCAAAACCAATTTACTCTAGTAGCCAACTATGTGCCACAGCACAGCAAGAAAGACACCAGTAGTATTTGGGGAGAAAGCTGAAATAACTTCATTAACATAACTCTGTGTTCCTGGATTTAACTCATATCAATTAGAAAGGTACCAGCTAACAGTACAAACCTTCCCAGAATGAAATTAAAGGCTAACAGTAATTTTTCCTCTCAAGAGAGATTTCTCCACTTACTCTGCATTACATTATGCAGACTTTTTCTTGTTATTTGCATTATAACAGCAGAGTAGAGTCTCTGTCTGATGAACTCATAGTCTAAAGTAGGCAGAAGGGAAGGGAAATAACAGGCAGTTCTTAAACATATGGATTTGATTCACTTTTGGCACCACAGCAGAAGATGGTTTTTAAGACGGACTTATATGTAACTGGGGTGAGTGAACTCTTGCAGATAGACTAGGGATTATAAAATGCAGAAGACTGCATGGAAGAAGAAAAAAAGTTGACTATGTAAAAATCTGACAATGAGATGAATGAGGTTGGGCTATTGGTGGAGCAGTGGCAATGTGAAGTGTGACAAAGGAGAACAACAGTTGGAATCAGGGCACTTGTCCATGTAATCAGCATTTATCCTCTAAAAATGTTTGTCGTTTCGTTTTCTTTTCTTAGTTTCATGACGACTAAATGAGTAACATGGACGTGATTTACCATATAATGGTTTATTATGCTATAGCTACTAAAATGCACTAGGGGGCATGTCAGAACAATTTTACCCTCCTGCCCTTTCACTACTACTTACTGCCAGGTGGCATTTGAGGACAGGAGATACCCAGGAGAGTCCTCCCAGGGCTTCACTTACTTCTTCCCCTTGCTTTTTCCAGGTGCTTGGGGGTTTGGTGGGTGAAATCTTTCCTTGCAAAAGCACCCTGCCTGCCTTCCCTTCATAATTCTGGCTTCTCCTTGCTTTTTCTGGGTGCTTCTTGCAACTGCAGTTTTGCCTTCCTCTTTTTCTGCACACTTTTTGCACTGGGTGCTGGGTGTGAGGTACCTTAGTGCTACAAAAGTGTACACAAGCATTGCATCTCCCACACATCCACTTTACAAAGCTGCCTCCAGCAGATTTTTTTTGCCGCTACTTTTTGCACAGGGAAGAGTTCTGTTTTGGCGGGTTTTTGGGGCTGTGCTTTTCGTGTGCTTTTGTAGCCCACGGGGGTTTTCACATGCTTTCCATGCTGGCACCAGACTGTCTGGGGGCGGGGGGCGGTTTACACCAGAATGAGGCCAGTTGTGGGGGGGAGGCTGCCCCCCTGAAGGTCTATAAATTTGTGGAGCAGGGATCAGGGTGCATATGTTGCATCCACAAACAGAGAGTGGGACTCAGCCTAGTGGGACACTTATCCTTGGTGGCACAACCAGTTTGACCGGTTCAACACTTGCTACTAAAGTCTGGTGCAATGCAGCGTATCCACGAAAAAGAAACTTTTGAGGCAGATGGGACTCAGCCCAGCAAGAAGCTTGTGCCTGGTGGCATGACCAGTTCGACAACAGTGCTGGCTGCTGATGTTGGTGCAGCATTCTCCTGCAGGATGAGACTGCTTTTGCGACACTTGAAGCAGGACACCCTGAGCTGTTCCAGAAGCAACGCAAAGGTAAGTAAGACACTTGGCTGTGCCCTAAGAAAGGGTGGCTTGCATTGTTTACTTAAATTTTCATGTAAATAGGGTTTAAATGCCATGAATGTTGGTGCAAGATATCCCACCCCCCCGCTCATGTATAGGAAGGGTACCACCATTTCAGTGCTGGAGGGACTGCATGGTGTGTTTAAAATACAAAGTCTTATGCTCTTAACTTCCCCCTCCCTCCTATTTCTAGTTCCTGAATGCTACGTTTCATATGCTGCTCCTGCCGTGCACAGCAGGTAAAAGAGAAGAACAGAAGCCTCACACACTTGCCTGATGCCACTTCCATCTCCAGTAAAAATGATGGCAATGTCACTGCCAGGTGCCTCTTCACTACTCTCGATATCCTTTTACTGAAAAAAGCATGTGGGAATACACCATTAACCTCTCTGTGCCACATTGTAGACAAGTCCTCGTATTCTGTGAATACATCAGCAACTACAGCTTGGTCAACCTAGTCCAAGGAGCTACTTACTGAAATATGCTTCTTTAGCTCTTTTCAAAGATCATGTACATAATACTCCTTTTTCTTTGTTTCTGTTCATTTATGTAGCCAATTTTTTTTACTACTATGTTATTGCCTTACTTAGGCTCGGTGTACTCTCCATCCACATACAAAGGAGCACTGTCATTTATGGGTGCTGGGTCCAGTAGGTACAGAAAAATAAGTAGAATGAAGTTTTGATCTTAGGGCACTGTATTTTCATAACGGTGATAATCATAATATCTCATATGTCTGCCTTTCTCAGCCTCCCTCCTTCCCTTGCTGTCTGCCTTCCTCTGGTCACTGTCCAAAGATATGAGGTCCTGGACTGCAGCCTGGCCCTGGTTCCTATTTCCTAATGATTGTGCTCTTTTGTATCTTATGAGGACAATTATCCCAAGTAATTCTGTGAGGATTAATTTAATAATTATACTATTAATAATAATAATATTAATAAATTATACATGTGTACATACATACATTCATACATATGTACAGTCACTCTAATTCCTCATACATAATCCATTCGTACATACACTCAGTCTTCCCCTCTTAGGTCTTAGCACCCAAGGCCTTCCCTTAGCAACTGGGGTGGTGGAGAGAGGCACTCATTCCTGAGTACTGGCCATGTCTCAGCAAATGAACAAACCCTCCACAGTGAAAGATTTGAATGCAGATACTGCTGCAACCTTCAGACTGTCATTGCAGCCTCAGCAAAGGCAAAGGCCCTCATCTCTCTCTTCCCTCCTGTGTGGTGGCTCTTATTATTAGCTCCCTCTTCCCTGCATCTTTATTATCATCAACCCCCATGGCCATAAGTGTGATTTAGCAATTTTAAATCAACCTTAATGTAAACAAACTCAATCACTCAATGAATCCTCAGTGGTGTTTGGGCAATGGCCCTACCTCTTGCCCTGCCCTGCAGGGGTGCTTTATGCAAACTGTGGGTGTACCACTGCCCAAATGGAGAGGAGGGAGCAGGCATGAGACAAGATGCTTTGTGGGCTTTTTGTCACCAGGGATACACTGTCTTGTTGACTGATAGATATGTAGAAGTCCCTTCCAATGCCATTCTTCTAGTATCTTCAGCCTTAGCAGTATTCTCCATTGCCAGAACAATTCTGGGGAATGACTAACATTATTGGTACGGTTTCCCCCTGAACATCTGGAATCACACCCCTTTCTATTAGAATCCACTATTAGGGAGCTATCAGATATGTTGTTATATTTCCCTAATTTATTATCTGTTTTGTGTTTCATAAGTATTTCAATGAGAACTTCCTTTCCATTTTTTTCCTTCCCTTTCTCAGAGGTCATAGAGGGGTAGAATCTGGCTGTACTCTCCACACCTCCATAACCCATTCACTGAGAAATTCTTTTGCCTGTCTTCCAAAAGAGATAGCCTAGAAAGAAATGCCCTGTTCACAAGTCCCTGAAAAATCTGCAGCGTTCATTTCCCTTAGTGAACTTTTGTCTTGGGTTTCTTCAGTATGACAGTGAATCTCTGTATCGATACCATTCGATCCTGCAGAAGTGATTACGTTCTTTGTGTTGTTTAAATTCTCATTTTTCACCCATCTCTTAATGTTTGGGATTTTATTTTGTTTCTTATTATTGCTTTCTTCTAAAAACACCATGTAAAGTGATTTGTAACATCTCAGAGAAAATTACCTCTCTCTCATTTTGGGTGTTCAATGACTCTCTTTCACTATCTGAGCTCATTAAAGAATATCCATAATTTTCTTTTAGCTCCCACAGATCTTTCAACACTATAAATGTACGAGGAAAGGCCCTCACTCCCTCTTCCTCATGCTGCAGACACACACAACAACCACACACACCCTTCTTCCTGGTTACTGGCCATGTCCCAGGGAATGAACAAGCCCTGATGTCCCTTTCTCCCTAGCTCCCTCTTTTCCCACGGCTTGGGGCTTGCACTTTGCTTACCACCCCTGCCTGCCTGGGCTTCTCGGGCAAAAAATCTCCTTCCCTCCCTCCCCCACTCCTGCCCCATGGCTTAGCTCGAAAGTGTGGGCATACAGGGAGCTGGGGCCTCTAAGCACATGCCCTCCCTTCCCTGGATAGGCCCTCCTCCTAGCCTCTTCCCCATGCTGCTTTCCCCATGGCTGGGGGCTCCCTCAGGGCTCCGTTTAAGCACCCCTGCTTGGTGCTGGCCTACATGCCCTCTGACCTCCATACACTATTACATACACTAAACATACACTATTATTAACAATTACACTATTACCAAATAACTTGCTTTTTGCATGCCACAAAGCAAAGCCTAATGCTTCACCACTTCACTACCAATGGTAACCCAGCTTCCCCACTCCCTGGTGGGCCTTCCTCACTCTTGCCACAGGGCCTCCTTAGCCTGTTCCCTCCCCTTGTTGCTTTCCCCATGGCTGGCCTGGGGCCTAGGTCTTACCATGCTTTCACCATGACTGGGCTTCTTGGGCAAAAAAACCTCCCTCCCCCACTCCTGCCCCATGGCTTGTCTCTCTTCTGTGAATACTCTGTCCCACCATGAAGGTATATTTGTGGGCATATTGATTACTGGTATTCTTGAACCTAATTGCATACACTCACTCTGGGTGCTTTTTTCCTCTTCACAGATAGAAAAGTTTTTCAGGCAGCTGGCTGGGGTCTCACTAAGCACCCCTGGTGCACGCTGGCCAACATCTCACTCTGGCTACAATGCACTTTTTCCCAGAAGTCTCCTCCCTGAACAGGTCCTCTGTAACAAGGGGCATGCTCGGGGCCAGATCTCATGCCAGCCCACCCACCTGTTTCTATGGGCAACCGCCCACCTCCTCTCCTGCCATGCCTTGATAATATATAATTATGATATTAGTTAGGTGGGAGGCTGCCCATTTCTTGCCCTGATGACAGGGAACACTATCTGCAGCTCTGTTCCTCTCCTACACCACAGCCCAAACCTCGCAGATGGCATCCACAGTTCTTAGCATCACCAGCCCCACATTGGGCCCCAGACTCCTCCAATCCAGACCCAACTGGATCCCTCCAATCAGGCAACCTACTCCACCCTCATTCTGAGCTGCCTAGCTCCCTGAACTCTTCCCCCTCTCAGGCGTGGCCCACCCCCGGGACCACTGGCTACACAGGTCCTGGCCTCACCTCCAAGGCCAGATGGAACCGCAGGCCCTCAGCTCTGCGCATCCCTCACAGTGAGCCCCTGGCCCTTTTGACCCTTCTGGCCCCAGCAATGACCAGTCAAGGGTGTTTCAAGTCAGGCTTCTGAGTGTCTAGCCCACTCCCTAACCTGGGTCTGCCTTCTTGGCCCTATTATGGGGTAACCCACCTGGTTGTGGGAGCTGGGGTTATTAAAGGACCCCAACCTGCCTTTCACCGGATGGTAACTGGCCTGGTATTTCCTGGGGGCTCCCGCACCACTGAGAGCCCCACCAGGCCACCCACACCTGGCAGGGTACAGTTTTAGGTCATGCTCAGGACCAGGAGCCTCCAAACCATCCCCTTAAGCTTCTGCCCTTACCTCCAGGATGTTGCATTCAGCCTTGCAGCCAGGCAATGTTTCTGCCAGCAGTGAACTGCTCTATTTATATAGGCAGCCAGAGATCTAAAATGACCACCGCAATCAAGCACCTGCTGGCTGCTTGGCTCAGCCCCATCAACAGTGCCCTGCCACACCCTCTTGGCCTTTTCCTGGTGCTGCTTGCCACTTGGGCTGTGGCTGTCAGGCAAAAAAAGCTCTCCTCCCTCATTGCCTAGGAGGATGAAGAGAGTCTCTGACCTCAGCCATTCACAGGCAAGATGCAGAGGGGTTTTGCCATGTTGCAGATGAAAACAGGTAGTACGCTTGATGTAGGATTTCAAGCTTTACAGCTTGTTTTCTAAATAGCTTCCTCCCTGAATTCAACCACACATTTCAAAAGGAGTACTTTGCAAACCTTTGTTCTAAATACATATTTAGCCTAAAAAGCCTAGTCACACTTAAAAAAATAGACTTTTGATTTTATTAAAAAATGTCAAATAAAAAGTCTTTCACAGCACAGCACTAAGAGCTCACCTACAACCTAAACTCACACATACACACCCTTATTCCATATTCCACACACACCCATTTGAGCCTGTTCACCCTCCTCCTTTGCCTATGGCCACGTCCCCTCACCCCCACCACACACTCAGCCTATCCCATTGATGTAAGAGTTCAAGCTGGGCAGCTTGTTGGCAATTTTCAACAAGCTGGGCAGCTTCTGCTGAAGATTCACACACACACACACACACACACACGTGTGTGTAAAACCCAGGATCTTCTTGAGCCTATGCTTCACCACTTGAAAATCAACAGCATCCCAACTTCTCCACATCATAGTGTAGTAACATTCCTGGGGACAGTTGGCAGTTTCTGGGAGCAGTTGGCACAGGGTAACATTCTTGGGAGCAGTTGGCAGAGGGTACAGCTTAATGTACTGGTTACCCTCACTGATAGTGCTCTGCAATGTTATTACCTTGTTATTACCTTACTTGGGCTCAGTGTACTCTCCATCCGCATACAAAAGAGCACTGTCATTTATGAGTGCTGGGTCCAGTAGGTACAGCAAAATAAGTAGAATCACATTTTGGTCTTAGGATGTAACATGTCAGAGAAAATGGCCTCTCATTTTGGGTCTCATTTAGGTCTACATGCCCTCTCTTGCTACAGTACAGTTTTTCAGCGAACTCCTCACCCTGGACAGGCCCTCTGAGCCTTTTCCCATTGCTGCTTTCCCCAACTCCTGACACATGACTGCAGCTTCTCAGGCAAAATAGCCTCTCCCCCCTCTCCTACCTCATGGGTGGGGCTTCTCGGGCAAAATAGCCTTCCCGCCCACCTTTGAACTCTTGTCTTCTAGCACTGCTGGTGCCTACTGTTCAATCATATTTTTCTATATGGGGCTTACACACACACACACACACACTGCTTACACTCTTATCACTGTTTCCCATGACTGGGGGCTCCCTCTCAGCACTCCTGGTTGGTGCCAGCCGATGTACCCCCCACACCCCTCACTCTTGCCCCATTCCTTGGAACTTGCTCTACTTCTCTTCACAAATAAAAAAGTTTTTCAACCAGCCAGCCATCCCAGCTTGCCTACTTCACCATGGGCCTTACAATTCAACCGACCACCCACCCACACACTCAGCCAGTCCCACTGATGTAGGAGTTCAAGCTTGTTGCCTATGGCTCAGCCCTCCTTCCCCCCCCCCCCCCGCTTGTCCAAAAAGCAGGGTAACATTCCTGGGAGCAGTTGGCAGAGGATAAAGCTTAACATACTGGGCCATGTGTAGACAAATAAAAGGCGTGTGTGCACAACACTTTGAAGTGGGCTAAATGCTTCTACACTGCTTTAATGGTGTTGGTGTTTGCATGCCTTGGCAGTGTATTGCATGTTAATTCCAGACGCTGTAGGAAATTCAGTAGTGTAATGCACCTTAAATGATTTGATGCGCAGCAAACTAAAACTCCTTCGAGGAGTTTTAGTTTGCTGCCCCTACAGCTGTAAAGTGAAGCACTAGGCTCTGTGCAGCTCCACGGCTCTGCAGGAAGCCCTGCAGGTAGCCTGGCAGCAGCCCAGGAAAACAGGCTCCATCTAAGAAAAGCAGTGAGCCTGATCTCCCTCCCCACAGCTCCCCTCGGAGCCTGCCTGCCTGAGCTGTGCAGGGGCCTGGTGGTTCCTTCCACAGTTGCGGTGCACCCCAGGACCGCCCGAGCTGGGTGCCTGTGGGCGGGTGCTGACTCTGGGGGGATGCTACTGCCGCGGAGGAAAGCACCAGCTCCCACTGCAGCCCAGGGACTGCTCCGCCCACCAGCAGTTCACCCTTCCCTCCCCACCGGAGAGGCAGTTAAGTCAGCGGGTGTGTGCATGACATGGGGGTTTAATCAGCCCTAAATTGAAGTGGTGTTTTTTAAAGCCCACTGCTTTAATTTAGGGGCCCCGTTTCATCTACCATGTGCCCCTGGCTACCCTCACTGATGGTGCTCTGCTGTCCTCCCAAAAACCTTCTTCATGCTTAGGAAAAATGGGTGCTAAAAATGCTCACTTATCTCACTGCAGAGAGCAGGCTGGTTTTTTTTCTCTGCGTGTGTTAGATCAATAAAAAATTGTATGTAAAAAACTTAATTGTCAGTTCTTGGACTTATATAACTGCAACTAAAATGGTTGGTCTATGAATGCAAACAGTCCTACATAAATTTGTATGTAAAACAGAAAGAATTCTGTGTCATCTCTCATTTGTATCATGTTGAAAAAAAGGAAGGATTTTTTGTGAAGTAGAGAACCAGCGTGGGTGGTGGGTTTGGGCAGTGGTTGTTCTGAGGATCATCAAAATTCCTTGGGCACCAGGGATCCCCTTGCCTGGGACAGCTGCCCCCAAAGCCATTTGGGGGGGGCGCAATGATTCTACTCCTAGTCCCGCCCCCCTGCAATGAACTAACACCTCCACCGAGGTGAAGAAAGAAACTGCCTAGGCTAGATGAAATTTCCCCCCTCCCCAACCAATCATCACATACAGCAGTCAGAAAATCAGAGGCTTCACTGCAGGGAAAGGAGTGGTTTATGGTGTGTGTGGGAGAAAGAAGGAACCAGGCTATTGTCTAATCAATTAGTGTATTTGCATATGAATCTTATAACAGCTTTCCAGGGACATTATCCCCTCCAATCACCTCCTCAAACTGGTTTGGTACCTGCTTGTCTTCCCAGGTTGTCTGCTTCCCACGACAAAAAACCCATGACCCAACACCCCTGCCCCCACCCAACGTCCCCCCTTCCATACAGAGACCTCTTTGAGACCCTGTTATGAACCCAGTATACAAGAAAACTGTTTATTAAACAGTTTATTAAATGATATATTAATATGAAGTGCAACATTAATTAAAATGTTAATCAACAATCAATTCAGACCATTACAGGATCAATTCAGACCATTACAGAGCACATTCCCCCTACAGAGCGGCAGCTATGTGTGCCATGAGACAATTTCTGATCACAGCACCTCTCCCACTATTTGCCTGTATCACTAGCCCCCCACATTGAACTGCTTTTCTGCAAGTGAAGGTCGTGGCTTCTGTCCATTCTCTTAACTATTCTCTCTAAGACTCACTGAGGACCTTGCCCCTTGTTTCACAGACTTTATGCAAGGCGCATGCTTCCACTATGAAAGGGGCAATGTTTTGAAAAGATCAAAAATTATTGGTGGGGAAAAGGAAACCCCTCCCACCAATCATTTTTTATCTTTTCAAAACCCCTGGGAGGAACTGTTCCCCTTCACCTCAACTCACCCCTGAAATGCCTTAGCAAGGAATTGAACTCACCTCTGCACTGTGGCAGGCAAGAGCTCTACCACTGAGCTATTCTGATTTGGGGTTGGTGGCGGTAGCAGGATAAGAAGTTGGACGTCTGGGGGGAATGGCAGAGGCTGAGGCTGGCATGCTCTGATAAGCGGCAGCAGCAGCGGGGAAAAGGACGGCCAGAAGCGAAGTGCGTGCAAAAAGGTGGAACAATTTTTTTTTGAAATTTCATTTTTCATTAATCTGAACCTTGAACTAAATCACCAGTAAAAATTTGCAAGATTATCCCCTGGAGTCTTGTTGAAGTATTGCAATAGAGATTCAATGGATTTCCATGGATTACCGAGTGAACCCAAGCAGCACCTGGTAGCATAATAGTTGCAAAGCAGGAAAAATTACATTTTAGGGCGTAAGTCAGATCTACATTGAAAATTTCAAACGATAAAAAAACCCTTATAGGAGAAATTCAGGAGCTAAAAATAAAACATGTCAGAGGTGTTTTAAATTACCACAATGAAAAAAAATTTAAATGATAAAATCAGCTGACAACATAGATAGACAGACACTATTTAAGGTCTAGCTTAATGGCAATCTTTGTCATGTGGACACAGGACAAGTGTACTGTGTAAACAGGAGAGGTGTCACGTGGACAAGCACCCAGAGGAGCTATGTAGAACTTTAAATGTGGTGGCACCTTTATTTGATACAATGGGAAGGTAATAGAGAGATTGAAGAATTTACCTGACATACCTGAGGAGAAGGAAGATGAGTTTAAAGGCAACATTTTGTACAGACTGAAGGGGGTGCATCTATTGGGGATAAGGTGACCAATTTTAGGGAACCAAAATAGGGGATATTCCACAGATCTGAGGACTGCAGCAAACCTCTGGAACCAGAAATAGTCTGAGTATTCAGCTCTGGCAAAGGAGTAGACTAGAAGGTACCCAGCCCCCATATCTGCCCCTATGCTGAAACCATCCACAGGGGCTGCCCTGCCCCTCTCAGGATCAGAGTCACAATGTGACAGTACAAAGTCTAGTGCTCACCTGACCATTCACACAGGAGGCTTGCATGATGTCTTTTTCTCACACTGTTTTCCTTGCTGATCCACAACCTCTCCCCTTTGAATGCTCTTCTCTTCCCTTGCCCTTCCTTAGCTTAACTTCCCAGGCTTGGTCTTGAAGTATTAGATGATCTGCGCAAACTAATGAGTGTGGATCTCTGAAAGACACAATGCAAAGGGAAAGGATACCATTCAAAACCATACTCAGAGGCCAGTAGCTCTCCTATAAGAAGGCAATAAGCAGCAGTTTAAACATTTACAAGTAAGGAGAAACGTTTTAAAAATAACCTGTCAAAGGCTTCAGAGCATCAAAACTTCTTCCTGCACACCAAATAATTTCACATTTCTTAATAATGCTCTATCTTCTGTGGGAGGTTTAGATTTCTTCTCCTCTCCTTTACTTCCTCATTGACTAGCTGAGACTGTAACTTCTTTTTCCCTTTTTTCTAATCTAGTCCCCAGTCCCCCCCCCCCCAATCCCCATTTTCCCTACCAGACCCTACAAGATGCCTGAGCTCAGGACTCCCTCTGTATTGAGCCTCTACACAGGACAGAACTGCATCATTGTCCTTGGCCAATGAACTTTGTCATAAAATGTGCATTTGGCAAAAACACTGCAAAACTGGTTCCTGGCCTATATTCAAGAACCCACACAGCCACAATGTTGCTTCCCAAACCTTTCTGCAATAACAAAAGGGCAATAATACAGACACTAGAATATTTTTGACCAAAGATTCTGCATAGCACTGGAAAAAAATGTTTTATCTTACCATATACCAATAGGAGAGCAAAGCAATTCTGAGGCAGGGGTAATGGAGTTGTCCTAGACTCCCACAGTGAACAAACACATTTATGCAGATAACAATTTTAGGGATATCTGCCCATGTAGGAGCACTTGGGCTGAAACTCTCTTGTTCAGTAGGGTGAGTTTTCAGTTTTTCCTTACTTTTGGACTGACCTATTTGTGGTTCCTATTATACTTCTCTTGTAGGGGATTCCGAAGGGGGTCTTTAACAATCTACAGCCATCTGTCCTCCTTAACAGACTGAGGGGTTAAGTACTGAAAGCACAAAGGTGGATGATCCTACCTGTTAGGTTATTTTTCTCCTTTTCTTCCTTAGTTCCTGAGGAGGCACAAGGGCTCACATTAGATATATATATATTGTCCCTCTGGAGATAAAAAGTTTTTAGGGTCATGTTTACAGTCCCTTCAAACCATACCCAGAAATGTATCCATGAACCACATTTCACTTGCTCTCACTCTGAATGTGCCAGCTCCCAGAAGGGAGACAACAGGCTCAGGCAGAAAGCACCATGAGGAAGACTGATCCACCTGACCCAACAGATGTTAAGTGTTGGGTTGGGAGAGTGGGAGATCAAGCTCCAGTTTGGAGTTGATCCAGAGAGAGAGGCTGCAGCTTCTTCCCCTGGCTCTGCCCCTCCTCCCGCCTCTTCCCTCCCT
>NW_005842156.1:1764836-1765136 GCF_000455745.1 Alligator sinensis | reverse complement strand
GAGGGGTTTCCCCAGCCACACTGGACTGGGGAGGTGGATTGGAAACCCCCACCCTCCAAGGGGCGCATCCACATGAGCAAGCACATGCCTCTTGCCCCGCCTCAAACTCCTTTGAGGCGGGGCACAGGCAGGAACAAAAAAATGTTCCCCACCCTGCAAGTTTGCAGCGCAGGGAGAAAATTAGACCCCTGGATATCCAGAGGTCTAAAAAAATTGAAGTTTAAAAAAGTGGAGCAGGGCACAGTCTGGAACCATGCCCTGAGGCAACCAGAGACTGGGTCCTCCATGGACCTCCGCGGC
>NW_005842156.1:1764105-1764581 GCF_000455745.1 Alligator sinensis | reverse complement strand
AGCCCCCTGACCCCTGCCGCAGCCAGCCCCTCCCCCAGCTAGCCCCCCCAAGCCCCCTGAGCCCCCCAACCCCTGCCCTGGCCAGCCCCATCCCCCCAAGCTCCACCCTGATCCCTGCCCCCTCCACCCCATAGTTTTAAAAAACAAAACAAAAAAACCCCCTGGCACTTACCTACTGTCTGGCTGCCGTCTGGCTGACTGGGGCCCCACCCACACAGTGCTGGGCAGGGTGACAGCCCCAGCAGCCACAACCCGCGCCCTGCTGCCCCCACCTGCTGCCCTGCGCTGCCATAGGGGGCTCTGCCAGGAGGCCCTGGAGCCCCCCCACCCCTGCTTCTAAGGTAAGTAGAGGCTTTTTTTTTCCATTTTTTTTCTGGGTTGTTTTTTTTTTTTTAAGTGACAGTGCCTGGGGTTGTGGGGGTAGCCTTGGGAGCCTGGGAGTTCAAATTGGGGGGGGAGGCTGGGTGGGGGAGCCA
>NW_005842156.1:1763326-1764056 GCF_000455745.1 Alligator sinensis | reverse complement strand
GCGGCAGCTGGTGGGGGATGGGGCCAGGTGGGGCAGCAATCGGGCAGCTGGGATGGGGCATGTGGGCCTTGCAGGGGGGTGGTAGCCCCTGTGGGGGCTATTTGGTCCCCATTGGGGGGCTGTACCCCTTGTGTGGGGGCCGAACCCCCTGTTGGGGGGCTGAACCCCTTGTGTCGGGGCTGAATCCCTTGTGTGGGAGCTGAATCCCCTGTTGGGGAACCAAACCCCTTATGTTGGGACCGATCCACCTGTTGGGGCCCACATGTCCCACCCCTTGTGTGGAGGCTGAACCCCATGTTGGAGGTCCAAAGCCATTGTGTGGGGGCTGAATCTCCTTTTGGGGGGATGAACCCCTTGTGTGGGAGCCATCACCCCTGTAGGAGGGCAGTAAAATATGTATTCATGTATTCATGAAACATGTATTTAGAGTCCACTTTATTGTTATGGTAAGAGACTTGATTTAACACTGTAGATATATCAATAAAGCATTGTCCAAGTGGTCACTGTCTCTGTCTTGCTCTGTCTCTCTCTTTTGTTTTACTTGTGGAGGAACATGGATTTGGGGGTATTTTACAGAGTGACTTTGGGATTTTTTTATCAGGGATTTTTCAGTTTTCCAATGTGGAACACTAGAATTCCGGCTGGGGAGGCCAGTGGCAGGACCCTGCCTGCTCAGAGCTGGCACCTTGGACCCAGCTGGAGGTGGCTGACCTCCTGGCCAATTGGGGTC
>NW_005842156.1:1753144-1763308 GCF_000455745.1 Alligator sinensis | reverse complement strand
ACCACAGCCCACTGGCAGTTGGCCCAGAGGGGCAGATGCCTCTACTGGCTGTGCAGTCCCCATCCGGGTCTAGCAGATGCACAGATGGTCACAGCCAGGCAGCAGCCCCCACTGCCAGACTGCTGCAGTGAGTAGAGGGGGCAGGGAACTCTCAGGGCTGCTTCAGCAGTCCAGCTGGCACAAGGGGTAGTGTCCCCAGGTACCAATTGGCTGGGGCCCAGAAGCTCCTTAGAGCAAGTAGCCCTGAGCTATTTGCCAGGGCAGCTTTTTATACTGCTGGGGACAGGACAGGGCAGCTTTTATATTGCTGGGGACAGCACAGGTGCTGGCCCTGGGCTCTATCTCCCCCTGGCTGCAGATCCAGGAGGAGCCAGGCAGGGTTATTTTGTCCCAAGTGCCACAATTTGCCCCACAACAAAGTGCATGTCCAAGCACGTGCGCTGAAGCAAAAAGCCCCGGCTCAAATTTGCACCACTTCTATTTGAGCTGCTGCAAGTGCATGTGCTTGCATGTGTAGATGCGCCCAAGGTGCATGTGGGGAGTTTCCAGTCCACCTTCCACACCCTCCAGCAGTGGATGGACAACCCCTAGAATGAGCTCCCTCCACTCCCTTCACCCATTCCCATTCTGAAAATATGCTGGGAGCAAAACTAGGTTGTGTCAGCTGAGCCCTGCTCCTGGCAAGTGCAGACAGAAATTAATGAAGGTGCTCCACTTTGGAGCACCTTCATCTGAACCCTCATGTAATGAAGTTTCAGATTTTTGGGGGATTGGGCCCTTGTAAAGCACTCTGCAGCCATGCACTTGTGTTTGGTCATGGCTGTAGAACCCTGTAAACCTCCCACAGAAGATAGAGCATTATTAAGAAAAATTGTCACTTCTGTCTGTGCCTAATATGGCTGCCTTAGAGCAGCCCTGAGTGCACGCACAGTGCTACTCCTAGGATCTCTGTCTTGGGAGTGCATCCTGGCATGCACTACCACTGCTTTCCAGGGACCATATGGATTTGGCACATACTGAGTGGAAACCAGTGGACGGGGTGCTCCACAGCAGCACGCTGAGCACAGCATGGAGGCAGTATAGATATACCTGAAACAAAATAACTACCTTGATGGAAAAACTCTTGTTTAAAAATCTGGGGCAAAGACTACCTTGCAAGCCCTGTAAATTTGGGTATCAAACTTCTGCTATTCCTTTTTCTAAGCATAGCCCTATTTCTGTCTGTACATAGCCTTTTTACACTCCTGATTGGAACCCAATCTGAAGCCTCATTCACCTTTGCAATACAATGATTGGGATTTAAACCTGGCAAAAAAAGCAGAGGTAGTGAAAGTGTAAACACCAGCGCTGGGGCTCAGGCAAAATTATAGGCTATGGCCATAATACAGCACTCACTGAGGCACTGGTGACACGTAGGGGGTGCATGCAGGTGCACGTGCACCTCCTGCAAAAAGGCACCGCGAACACTGCCGGCGGTGCCTGCAGGCGGTTGCCACTTACCTCCCCCCTGTCATTGCCAATACCAACAGCAGTGTCTGCGGGCAGTCTGCAATTGCTGCTGGCCACCGCCTCCGCTGCTGGCAGTGTCCACAGGTGGTCGCTGACTGCCAGTCAGCACTCGCCACTCCCCTCCCCCACCACCAACAGCACTGCAGCTGCCTGTGGGAGTTCACTGCTTGCCACCACCACTGCCAAGAGCACCATTGCCACCTTCAGGAGCTCTTTGTGCCCCCCCAGGCTCCCGGGACATGCAGCATTCATGTACTGAGGTAGAGGGTCATTAAAAAAAAGCCTTAGATCAGACTTAAAAAATGAAACTGATATTTTCTACTTAAATGGAGATATATAGGAAAACATAACACATCGTATGCAATGACAAAAACAAACCGTAATATGCCAACAGCAAGCTATGTTTAGAGTGTATGCACATTTTGAAATGCGGGATGCTGAATGCAAAAGACGCTGAGGGCATTTTAATTAAAGCAGCTCCCAAGAGTCTAAACTGCTGTAGATTGAATCAATCAGCAAGTGAACAGATATTCAGTTTTGATTCCAGAAATGCAGTGATGTGCTTGCAGTGGCCCTGGCCAGAAGCTAGGGGGCATTAGGGCACACCTCCCTGCTCAACTGGAGCAAATAGCTTGGGCCAAGGCTAGGCTGCCCACTCTGTGAGAGTGGGTTTGTGGAATAGGTGCAAAGCATCCTGGGATGTTTGGGGACTGTGAATTAACTTGAATCTGGAGGGGAACTGAGATGGAAGTTCAATAAACTGATTTAACCAAAATAAGTCTGATACTTCATCCATCCAGGTTTATCTTAAACTGGTTTCAGCCATTTTGAAAACTGTGTACTGAATGTGTACTGAATTTCTGTTGTTACAGATTTGAACTGATTTCCAATCACTTATACCAGTTTATGTGTAATTTTTGTCCCTAGCTACAGTGACCTAGCATTCCAGGTGGAATTGTCATCTTTTAGGCATTGAAGTGTTGTGGCTCTGACATCAGACGGGAGCACCCAGCCCAACATGCCTGGGCAGGTGGCAGGAATGGAGGTTGAGTACTTGCACCAGTGCTTTGGGGGTTTTAGAGGATGGCTGACCTGTTGCTGGGGATGTTTTCACTTTTCTGCTCTCTCTCCTCTCCTATACTTGAGTTCAATAAACGTCAATAACCTGCAGCTGACCAAAGTGGGGGGAGGGAAAGAGGGGCAGGTTTAAACCACATGTAAACTGAGCTAAGTGTTACATGTCTCCATACTCTATGAGAAAGAAACAGTTAGAAATACCACCATGATAGACAGCAAAGGCAAACAAAAACCCCTAAGATTTGCCAAAGGGATGGTTGTAGTGGGATGATGGGAAAGAACTACAAGGAAAAACTTTTTGGACACAGTGCCAGTTTGCAATATTGACCAAGGAAACTCTCTCCTGCTTTTTCATTGCTGCTGTGTTCAGGGAACTGGGACTTTATATACAGTCTTTAAAAACTAACAAAATTGAACCAATGAAATATGTGGCTGCATCATCAATATCTCCTATTAATGGAAAAAAACCTGGAAGACTCCATGTACTGACTGTTTGGGTCAAAAGGGGGGCTAGTACATTTAAACAATAAAAACCCAAAGATCTGAGGAAAAAGAATGGTTTTCTTTGAAAAGGAAATTTTTCAAAGTACACATGATGCTGAAATTTATATTGATTGCTTTGGATATGTACAAATAATTAAAATGTTTCACACCCATCAAGGAAATGCAATTTATACTAATTATGCATTTTATACTCATTAATTTTATTTCTTGAAGTAACCATTTATTTAAATTTCACAAAATATTACTTCTTTTTTATGGTGCATTTAATGGACCTTTTTTCCTAAGAAACCCAAAATATTTCCTGTAGGCACTGAGCTGTATTTTCCAATGAAAAACAATTACTTTAAATAAGTCTATGGATTTGCTTAGAAAAATAAAGCTCAAGGCTATGCAAACTTTTCAACTAAATTGTAAGAGTTTCGTAATTAACAGTCTTAAAGGGAAAGCAGTTAGAAAGTTTGGTATAGCTTTCATGCAAGCAGCTGAATCCCTCTCCTTTTAAAAAAATAAATAAATAAAGGACACAAATCAGACACACTTCTCCTAGTACCAGCAGGTTGGGCTGTAGTCCAGCATGGTTTAGGAATATAAAATACCATCATTGCCCTGCTAAGTGCTGTTAACTTAAATTACAATTTTTAATTTAAAAGAAAAATAAGAATCTAGTACTTCAAAGTCTTATTTAAGACTATATGTCCCTGACTCAGCTGGAATGGGATCTACTGTAACACAGTTTGCCATTTATACTGTGATGTCTTTTTCCAAACAAAAAAATGTATGTATCATGTCATCCATATTTACAAACTGCCAGCCAGTGAGGGTGGGAAAAAGGATGGAGCAGGGAAATGAGGGGAGCAAAACTTAATACAGGCAGTAGCACCTACTCTTGTGGCTGCTGCTTCCCCATCCAGCCCTGCATGTCTCTCCTGAAAACTGAGATGTGCAGAGCTGATCTCCCTGGTGGTGGCAGCCTGGAAACAAAGTAGGTAAGCTGAGACTTTACAGTGGTTCTCAACCAGGGTGCTACCATGTGCAGGAAAGCTATGGACAGGTTAAAAGGTTGAGAATCATTGGCTGAGAGAGACAAAAAGGCTGAAGAATAGGAGGCAGAAATGAAAAAAGTTTGGAGTTAAAGAGCAGATCAGTGGCAGAGCCAGGCCTGTCCTTCCCTCCTGCATCACACTGCCTAATAAAAATTAGTTAACCAATCTGTAGGAGGGGCTTACTATTCAAATCTCCTCTCTCATGGATCACACAACTTAATTACACATACCTATTTGCTTTTTGGGACATAAATATTCTGGTGAATAACGCAAAATTTTATGACTTAAGCAATGTAAAGGAAGTTGAGGCCAAATCATCAATCATATCTCCGGCTAACATCAATAGGAGTCATCAGTGCTCAGCACAGTTGTTTTGGATTTGAAACCTAGTGAGTCTGAAAGAAGGTGAAGGTAACTCCAAGTTGTGCTACCATAGCAAGTTTTGCCCACCCTTCATTCCATGTTGTAGTGTTACACTACATTAACTCTGTGGATGTTTTAGTACAGTGCTCATTGCAAACCATTATTCTTTACAGTCCCTGAGTCTGGAAAATCCTGGGCAAAAAGGAATGTAAAACTGTCAAAGATCTGGCAAGCATGCCCAACAGACACTTCCAAGATTTCTGGAATGGGATGCAAATACTAAATCACATGCCCTTTCCTTGATGTGGTTGGGCAGTGTTAGCCCTGCTAACTTTGATTAGTCCTGTTAGCTTTGATCCTCTAAACCAGTGATTCTCAATCAGCAAGTGAGAATCAACCAAGTGATTCTCAACCAAGGCACCTTGCAATGACTTGAGATCCATTCAAAGGTGCTGCAGGGTGCCATGAAATGTTCATAGATTCATAGATGTTAGGGTCAGAAGGGACCTCAATAGATCATCGAGTCCAACCCCCTGCATAGGCAGGAGAGAGTGCTGGGTCTAGATGACCCCAGCTAGATGCTTATCTAACCTCCTCTTGAAGACCCCCAGGGTAGGGGAGAGCACCACCTCCCTTGGGAGCCCATTCCAGACCTTGGCCACTCGAACTGTGAAGAAGTTCTTCCTAATGTCCAGTCTAACTCTGCTCTCTGCTAACTTGTGGCCATTATTTCTTGTAACCTCCAGGGGCGCCTTGGTGAGTAAAGCCTCACCAATTCCCTTCTGTGCCCCCATGATGAACTTATAGGCAGCCACAAGGTCGCCTTTCAACCTTCTCTTGCGGAGGCTGAAAAGGTCCAGGTGCCCCAGTCTCTCCTCGTAGGGCTTAAGCATACGAGTGGCCCTTCTCTGGACCCTCTCCAGGTTCTCCACATCCCTCTTGAAGTGCAGTGCCCAAAATTGCACGCAGTACTCCATCTGCGGTCTGACCAGCGCCCGATAGAGGGGAAGTATCACCTCCTTGGTTCTGTTCGTCATGCATCTGCTGATGCATGATAAAGTGCCATTAGCTTTTCTGATGACTTCGTCACACTGACGACTCATGTTCATCTTGGAGTCCACAATGTTAGCATTGTTAGGTGTGCAAAGGCAAGTCACAAGATAAACCCAGAGATTTCAAATAGGAATCCATGGGTGCCTATAGATGTGTTCCAGGGTAGGAGGGGGTGGGGGGCATTTTAAGTAGAACGGCTTTAATGAGCCACTCTAAGTAAAATGCCTGCAGTGCCTCATGTAGTCAGCATCCTGCATTTCAAAATGGTGGCTGGAGCACTTTAACTAACGCGCATTCAACAAACTTTAGTTAAAGCGCCCCGCCACCATTTTGAAATACGGGACACTGACTACACGAGATGCTGCGGCGTGCTGGAGTGTTCTGACCAGAAGGCTCCAGCAGACTCAATTAGTCGAGTCTGCACTGATGCATTCTAATCAGAGCGCATGTGTAAAAGTGCCCCTTGATGTTAATCTCCTCTCCATAATGTTAAAAATACCCTGACCTGTCATGGTCTGTCTTCTTCACAACTGAGGACTCCTGTGTTGTTTTTCTGTAGTCGAAAAACAAGTGAAAACTAAGAGCTGGCATTTCCTGAAGTTGCCTTAAATCTATTGAAGGGTCCTTCAGATCTAGAAAGGTTGAGGACCTCTGCTCTAGGCATACATTCCACCTCAAACCTCATATCTCACACCACTCTTCACAGTGGGAGGACCCTCAGTCAGTTGCTACACCTTGAAACTAATGCTTTCTCCTTAAAACCTCCTCATCTTACATGCTCCTTGGAATGCTGCTAATGATGTGAGCCTTCTTGCATACAGTCCACTTCTCCCAGGGCATGTGAACAGATGTGACAACCCATAGACACTTCAGACTACAAAGAATTCTCTGCCACCATTGCTCTTTAATTAGTTGCATGAGAAATACACAAATCCAAACCAAAATGAATAAAGCCTACATAAAATTTCCATTTTCAATTTCTTCATTAATCTGTCATGTTTTTTGAGCTGAAGATGGGTGACCTTTGGGGGCATCCCTAGTCTTTCCCTCTCTGATCATGGTTTGCCTTTGGAATCAGGGAGTCTTTCAGACTCAGCTTACTCCCTCTGATCTCCCCCATAGGAGCACCTGGAGCTAAACCTCTCCCCACCTTTGTTATGAAAGCATATCTTAGTCTCTTCTCCTTCCTTAAAGCGTCCTTGTCCTGTCTGAATCTCTTGTGTATATATGTCCCTCCATTGACACTTGGTTTCTTTGTTGTGCTTGCTGCTGGTGGTTTTTTCTACTCTCCCATTTCACCAGCCCCCTGCAGACGACAGCATAACAGCTGTCCAGTCGGGGTACTGTCATTAAAGTTAACCACTTTCTAGCTATTCTACTCAGAAACATAGGTAGAGCCATGTCAGAAAACAGAGGTTCCACATGCAGAGACACATTCAGAGATAAAGCAATTTTTACAGTAATGATTTCATAATCTCAATAAGAATTCATAAATTGTAAACAGTCACCAAATTGTCACAGAAATTCCTGAGTAAGAAATTCCAAGAGACAGACAGACATAGCAAAACTGCAACAACTACCTTCATTCCAATTTTGCTGTTTCACAAGTCCAAATTTCAAATTATGCAACTATTTGATTTTTTTTCTCTCTAATTTAAAGAGAGGTTAAAGAACAGTTTCATTCTCACCAGCGTTCTATTTCAGCACCTTCACTTTCCATGCTGTCAGCAGTCAGAATATCAATATTGTTGTTTCTAATCATAAGAGTTGTTATGATGTCCTAAACAAAGGTTTGCAAAGGACCATTGCTTGTCCTGAACCCAAACAGAAGCAAGCTACACTTAACTGGACCTTTTTTTTTTCTTGTCTGCAAATCTCCTATATAAAACAGCAATTCTTAATTATTTGTGTCTCATTTTATTTCATGTATCGTGTTGATTAATCTATTTATTTGAGAATTCTACTAATGCAAGTCCTAACTGAAAATTAAATCCTTCCTATTACATCTTTAGGCTGTCTCTTTCATCTGGGTAGTTATGAGAAGATGCCAAAATGAAAAAAAAATACTAAATGAAAAGTAACAAAACAACTAGTCTATCAGAAACTAGATTTACCTTTGACATTTCTTGATTGATGTATATTTCCATAATGTATTTAACAGACGATGCTTAGCTGGCTGCACATTGTTCAGAGGTCTCATTTGTGACGTTGCTAATACCATAGATACTTAAGTCAAAATAGGTTTATTGGCTAGTCAATTATTGTATCCAAGTAATTAGAAACTGAAAGGTTTAGCACTGGATTTCTTAAAAGCATTTCAATCATATGTTGTGCCTACATAATGAACACCCAGGCTTCCTATAATTCAAGAGTTGGAAAATGTGCTTTCCTGCCTTGGTTTAAAATATTAAAACTGTGCATAATCAAAGCTATGTGTACAACTTGATGTCCTGTGTATAGTTATCACTTCACCACGGAAGGCAATCAGTATACAAAGAGAAGTAAGGAATTATAGAAAGTTAGGGTTGGCAGGGACCTCAGGCAGTCATCCAATCCATGGATGAAGAGCATAGGGTAGTGGTCAGAGGGTTGGACAGTTTTGGGATCCTCTCAGCTACATCCCGGATTGGGCCCCTGGGAGGCAGCAGACCCCACAGGACAAGGGGTCAGGGTGGCAGATCGCTCCTTCTGCCCCCCTTAAGAGCAAGTTGCCTCCTGCACAAAGCAGGAGCATCTCCAAGTAGATCATCCCAGCCAAAGCTTTGTCTAGCCGGGTTTTGAAAACCTCCAGGGTTGAAGCTTCCACCACCTCCCTGGGTAACCTGTTCCAATGTTTTACTACTCTCATAGTGAGAAAATACTTCCTAACAGCTAACCTAAACTTCTCTTGCTGCAACTTGAGACTGTTACTCCTTGTTCTGTCGTCTGCCACCACTGAGAACAGTCTAGCTCCATCCTCTTTTGAACCCCACTTCAGGTAGTCGAAGGCTGCTATTAAGTCCCCTCTCAGTCTCCTCTTCCCTAAACTAAATAAGCCCAGTTCCCTCAGTCTTTCCTCATAAGTCATGTCCCCCAGCTCCCTCACCATTTTTGTCACCCTCCACTAGACTCTCTCCAATTTATCCAGATCCTTTCTGTAGTGGGGGGCTACACAGTATTCCAGATGTGGCCTCACCCGTGCTGAATAGAGGGGAATAATAACTTCCCTTGAATTGCTGACAACCTGCCAAGTGCTTAGAAATGGATTCCTTGAGGACCTGCTCCATGATTTTTCCAGGAGCTGAGGTAAGGCTGACTGGTCTGTAGTTCCCTGGATCTTCCCTTTCTCTTTCTTAAATATAGGCCCTTTTACAATCATCCAGGACCTCTCCTGATTGCCATGAGTTTTCAAGGATGATGGCCAATGGCTCTGCAGTCACATCAACCAACTCCCTCAGTACCCTTGACTGCATTTCATCCAGCCCCATGAACTTAGACACGTCTAGATTTTCTAACCAGTCCCTAACCTGTTCTTTCACCACTGAGGGCTGCTCACCTCCCCAAACTGTGCTGCCTGGTGCAGTAGTCTTGGAGCTGACCTTGTTTATGAAGACTGAGGCAAAAAAGGCATTGAGCGCTTCAGCCTTTTCTACAACCTCTGTCACAAGATTGCCTCCCCAATTCAATAAGGGACCCACACTTTCCTCGATCTTACTCTCGGAAGAAGGCCAATGTGGTGCCTATCTTCAAGAAAGGGAGGAAAGTGGATCTGGCTAACTACAGGCCCATCAGCCTGACCTCTATCCCAGGGAAGGTCTTAGAAAGGATTATTAAAGAGGCTATTCCCAACAGAGTGGCCAACGGCAACATCCTGAGGGATAGCCAGCATGGGTTTGTTGCAGGTAGGTCTTGCTTGACCAATCTTATTTCCTTTTATGACCAGGAGACCTAACGCCTGCACAAGGGAGAGGAGATTGATGTCATATATCTTGACTTCAAAAAAAGCCTTTGATCTGGTATTCCATGATCACCTCTTGGCAAAACTGGCCAACTGCGGCCTCGGGTCCACCATGATCCACTGGCTGGGGAATTGGCTCCGAGGTCAGACCGAAAGTGTGGTGGTTGACAGAAGTCAATCATCATGGTGCCCTGTGACCAGTGGGGTTCCCCAAGGCTCTGTCCTTGGACCTATATTGTTCAACATCTTCATTAATGATGTGGACACTGGAGTCAGAAGCGGACTGGCCAAGTTCGCCGATGATACCAAATTCTGGGGTAAAGCATCCACACCTGAGAACAGGAGGGTGATCCAGGCTGACCTGGACAGGCTCAGGAAATAGGTGGATGAGAACCTGATGGTGTTTAACACTGAAAAATGCAAGGTTCTCCACCTTGGGAGGAAAAACCTGTAGCATCCTTATTGGCTCAGCAGTGGTTAGTACTACAGATGAAAGAGACTTGTGGGTCATGATTGACCACAAGATGAACATGAGCCTTCAATGTGATGCTGCAGCTAGTAAAGCAAGTAAAATGCTGGCTTGCATCCACAGATGCTTCTCAAGCAAATCCTGGGACGTCATTCTCCCATTGTACTCAGCCTTGGTGAGGCCGCAGCTGGAGTACTGCATCGGTTTTG
>NW_005842156.1:1747919-1752967 GCF_000455745.1 Alligator sinensis | reverse complement strand
CTCTGGGTGCAGCCCTCCAGCCAATTTGTGACCCATCTTACTGTATAGGCATTGACACCTCAGTCGCCTAATTTTTTAATGAGAATGGGGTGAGAGACAGTGTCGAAGGCTTTCCTAAAGTCCAGAAAGACTACGCCCACCGCGACACCTGCATCCAAGGATTTTGTGACCTGGTCATAGAAGGCTACCAGGTTGGTCTGACAGGACCTGCCTCTAATGAACCCATGTTGGTTGCCCCTAAGCATGATCCCCCCTGCTAGTCCCTCACAGATGTGCACCTGGATAATTCTCTCAAAAACCTTCCCTAGGACTGAGGTAAGACTAATGGGCCTGTAGTTTCCTGGGTCCTCCTTCCTCCTTTTTTTGAAAATGGGGACCACATTGGCCCTTTTCCAGTCCTCTGGCACCTCGCCAGAGCACCATGAGTGCTCATAAAGCTGTGCTAGGGGTCCCACAATGATCTCTGCTAATTCCCTCAGCATCTACTAATGCAGCCCAGTATGCTGTTACCCTTTTTGGTAACAAGGGCACACTGCTGACTCATATTCAGGTTTTTGCCCACTGTAACCCTCAGGTCCTTTTCTGCAGAGCTGCTGCCCAGCCAGTCAGCCCCCAGCCTGTACTGGTGCATGGGATTGTTCCAGCTTAAGTACAGGGCTCTGCACTTGTCCTTGTCAAACCTCATGAGGTTCCTTTTGGCCCAATCCTCCAATTTATCTAGGTCACTCTGAATCCTAGCCCTACCCTCCAATATATCTACTACACCCCCGAGCTTGGTGTCATCTGCAAACTTGCTGAGGGTACACTCTATGCCATATTTCAGGTTGTTGATGAAGACATTGAACAAAACCAGCCCCAGGACTGATCCCTGGGGCACTCCATTTGATACCAGCTGCCAAATAGACATTGAGCCATTGATTACTACTCTCTGAGCCAAATTCTCTGGCCAGTTTTCCATCCACCTTACAGCCCATTAATCCAGCCCATACTTCTTTAGATTGCCTGTGAGAATATTGTGGGAGACTGTATCAAAAGTCTTGCTAATATCAAGGTGTGCCACATCCACTGGTCTCCCCATACCAACAGAGCCAGTCATCTGGCAATATAGAAGGCATAGAAAGCAATCACGTTGCTTAGGCATGACTTGCCCCTGGTGAATCCATGCAGACTTTTCCTAATCACCTTCTTCTCCTCCCAGTGCTTAGAAATGAATTCCTTGAAGATCTACTCCATGATTTTTCCAGGGATTAAGGTGAGGCTGACTGGTCTGTAAATACGTGGATCCTCTTTTTTCCCTTTCTTAAAGGGAAAGTTGGGCACAGCTCTCAGATTGAGATGCATGGGTGCAAGCCCGTCGCACCTCTGAGAGCAGAAGACCCCAGTGGACCTCTACACTGGACCCCAACCTTAGCCCCCAGTGCAGAACCAGGAGGTAAGTGGGGCCCATGGTGGAAGGGCACTAGTCAGAGAGGTAGCTGAGAGGAGCCAAGGAGGGTCATGCTCCTCCTTCCTGGCTCCTACTTAGCCCAGCCCCATAGGGAGCTGTGCAACTGGAGCTGTGCAAACACAGTGCGCAAACAGGTGTGCATGAGTTAATGCAGGAGTTCATGCAAGAGGGTGAGCAGGAGGTGCATGAGACTCCAAGCAGTGAGCCTGAAGAGTAGGGTCAGCACAGCAGCAGTCCAGACTTCTCCCTGTGCAATGGCGGTGACATGCTGCACCCTGAAGATCTCCTCTGCATCTTGGACCCCCTCCTCTGGTACCACTGAGGCCTCCACACAGACAGAACCCATGGTTCCGGCCTCCACTCAGACAGGGCTCCTGGCTCTTGGCTGTGGGAGCTGTCTGGAATGACTGCAGGCACCTGGGATCAAGAGCAATGACACCTCCCCTTGTGAGGTTTGCTCTGCACTGGAGTCTCTGGAGTGCCGGATAGGGGAGCTCCAGACTTTGGTGCAGAGGCTGCATGCCATCACGGATGGTGAAGATGAGATCAACTCTTACTGCAAGACTCTTTGCCTGAAGAATGAAAAGATGGGTGCAAGGATGGCTGACAGGAAAAGGGCGGACAAGAGAAGCTCCGATGAAGAACAGGTACGGGATGGTTGGATGAAGGTTGCCTCTGGCCCAAGGCACGTTATGCCAGGGTTACCATCCCCCTGGACCTTCACAACAGGTATGAACTCCTCACAGCACATGGAGAGCCAGTTGAGCCACCAGCTTAGCACTTGGGAAAGAAAAGCATCTTGCAACCACATCAAGGAAGAAACGAAGAGTGATCGTCGTGGGCAACTCCCTGTTGAGGGGGACCAAGGGAGCAATGTGCCACCCCAACCCCTTGGCCCGTGAGGTCTGCTGCCTCCCAGAGGCCCAATCCAGGATGTAGGTGAGAGGATCCCGAACCTTGTCCAGCCCTCTGACCACTACCCCATGCTCCTCATCCATGTAGGCACAAATGACATGGCTTGGAGCAATCCCAGCTGGGTTATGAGTGACTACAGGGCTCTGGGGGTGGAGCTCAAAGGATTCAGGGTGCAGGTAGTTTTTTCTCAATCCTCCCAGTTATGGGTCATGGGCACAGGTTGAAGAGAAGAATTGATAAGGTGAGCAGAAGACTGCGGCGCTGGTGCCATTGTGAAGGCTTCAGCTTTTTTGACCACAGTCCACATTTCCATGGTAGAGGCATTGGTCTGTTGGGAAGAGACAGCCTTTACCTCACTCCAACCCAGAAGAAGCTCTTCTAGGCCAGAGTGGCTGAGCTACTCAACAGGGCTTTAAACTGAGTTTGTTGGGGGATGGGTGTACAACCACCAGTGCTAGCCCACCAAGCATCAACTGCAGAATCAGTAGGTCATGTAGCACAAGGGAATTCACTTCTACCCCAGCCCAGGGGCAGGACCCTTCTAGGAGTGCTGGGAAGACTAGGGCCCCCGATGGAAAGTTTATTTGCCTATACACAAATGCCAGGAGCCTGGGGAACAAACAGGAGGATCTGGCCCTTCTGCTACACAAAAGTCAATATGATCTCATAGGAATAATGGAGACCTGGTGGGACTCTACCTATGACTGGACCACAGGTATAGATGGCTATACCTTGTACAGGAGAGATCATGTTATTAGAAAAGGGCAGGGGTATAGCTCTCTATGTGAAGGAGCAGTATACTTTCCTACAAGTGGAGATTGGCACCCAAGATGGGCGACTTGAGACCCTCTGGGTTAAATTACAGGGGAACACGGTGAAGGGGATATAAAAGGTAGGAGTCTACTACAGACTTCCTAACCAAGAAGAAGATCTTGACCTTGTATTTGCTAGGGAACTGGCAGAGGAGGTACGCTTTCAGTGTATGGTTGTCATGTCATGGGTGACTTCAACTACCCTGACATCTCATGGGAGGAGCACTCTGCCAAATCTGATTAGTCATGTAGCTTTCTCACTTGCATTGACGAACTCTACTCGTCTCAAAAAGTCTACAGGCCAACAAGAGGTAAGGTGCTCCTGGATCTGGTACTGGCCAAAGGGGATGATCTAGTGAGTGGCCTGAGAATCAAAAGGAAGCTGGGAGTCAGTGATCATGAGCTGATCGCTTTCTCTATTCATTGCAAAGCTAGCAAATCAGTCAGCAAAGCAGAAATCCTTGATTTTAGAAAAGCCGACTTCCACAAGCTCAGGAGGTTGGTTGACGAGGCCCTGAGTCACTATGATTCGATAGAGAGGGGTGTCCATGATGAGTGATCACTCCTTAATGGTGCAATCCTTGAAGCATAAGGGAAGTCTATCCCGGCCCATAGGAAAGGTAGCAAAAAGGCTGGGCAGCCCCCATGGCTGAATAGGGGACTCATGGACCTTCTATATCTGAAAAGAGAAGCCTATAAAGGATGGAAGTCAGGAAATATCATCACGGAGGAGTATTCAGCACTGACCTGCACCTGTAGGGAGCAAACTAGGAAAGCCAAGGCTGAAACCAAACTCAAGCTGGCTACAGGAATTAAGGACAACAAAAAGTCCTTCTTCAAATACGTAGGTAGTCAGAAGAAAAACAAGTGCAACGTTGGACCCTTACCAAACCAAATGGAGCAGCTGACAACCGACACCCAGGAAAAAGCTAATATCCCCAATGATTACTTTGTGTTGGTCTTCCACCAGCCCAAGAGGATCACCCTGCCTAACAAGATGCAGGATTACCAGGGTACGGGCGAACACACACCCATCATTGGCGAAGATCTCATGAGGGAGCACCTTGAGTGGCTAAAGGAACTGGCTGACATCATAGTGTGACCAATGGTGAGGATATTTGAGAACCTGTGGCACTCGGGAGAGGTTCCTGAAGATTGGAAGAGGTGCCTATCTTCAAGAAAGGGAGGAAAGAAGATCCAGGGAACTACGGGCCAATCAGTTTGCCCTCAATCCCTGGTAAGATATTAGGAAAAAAAAAAATCAAAGAAACCATTAACAACAGGCTAACAGAATGCAACATTCTGAGAGATAGCCAACATGGCTTCATTGCGGGTAGATCTTGCTTTACCAACCTCATTTCCTTCTATGACCAGGTGACACATCATCTGGACAAGGAAGTAGAGGTTCATACAATTTTTTTGGACTTCAAAAAAGCCTTTGACTTGGTCTCCCATGAAGTCCTCATGGTAAAACTGGGGAACTGCGGCCTCAACAACCTTAAGGTCTGATGGCTGGGGAACTGGCTCAGTAGTCGGACCCAGAAAATGATAGTCAATGAAACCATGTCAGCATAGCGTATGGTAACCAGTGGCATCCCCAAGGGCTCCGTTCTTGAATCAGTACTCTTTACTATATTTATAAATTATCTGGATTTAGGTATCAGAAGGGGACTGGCTAAATTCGCTGATGACACCATGTCACGGCGGAGTCCTCCAGGAGGGCCGTGATCTCCTTAAGGTCCCTCTCACCATGTCAAGTCGGCCCAAGGGCACCCTCTATTCTCGCCCGCCACATCTTTGATGTTAGGTTAAGTTGGGAGACTGCCTCACGTCTCCTTGGGCATGGTTAGCTGGGACCTCTGTCCCCCTGTTTT
>NW_005842156.1:1739940-1746791 GCF_000455745.1 Alligator sinensis | reverse complement strand
CCCAGCCCCAGCCCCAGCCCCAGCCCCTCTGGCAGGGAACTGCTAGCCTGGCCTTGGCTCTAGGCTTTATAGGAGCCAGGCCCTGCCCCCTCAGGATCAGCTGACTCTCATTAGTTGCCCTGGCAACCTGCAGCTGTGCTCATTATCTCTGCTAAGGCTTTTCCGCAGCAGTTCTCCCCTCTCTAGGAGCGAGGCAGCGAGGTGCGCTGTGAAACACCAAATTATAGGGAAGTGTGTTCACACTAGGGGATAGGCTGGTGATTCAGGCCGACCTGGACAGGCTCACAAGGTGGATGGATCAAAACCTGATGACATCAACACAGAGAAATGCAAGGTGCTCCACCTTGCGGGGGGGGGGAGAAGTCCACATCATACTTACAGTCTATGCAGTGCTACACTCACTAGCACCACAACTGAAAGAGACCTGGTAGTCATAACTGATGACAAGATGAACATGAACCACCAATTCGATGCCGCAGCTGGCAAAGCTAACAAAACTCTGGTTTGCATCTACCGATGCATCTCAAAGCAAAACTCAGGAAGTCATCCTCCCACTTTACTTGGTCCTGGTGAAGCCACAATTGGAATACTGCATCCAGTTTTGGGCTCCACAATTCAAAAAGGATGTGGAGAAGCTTGAGAGAGTCTAGGGAGAGCCATGCGCATGATCAGAGGACAAGAGAACAGGCCTTATGAGGAGAGACTGAGAGGCATGGGACCCTTCAGCCTGGAGAAGCAAAGGCTCAGGGGGGGATTTGGTGGCTGCCTATAAGTATATAAGGGGTGTCCATTAGGAACTGGAAGAACATCTGTTCACCAGGGCACCCCAAGGGAAGACAAGGTCTAGCAGTCACAAACTCCGGGAAGACTGTTTTAGGCTGGACAAAAGAAAAATCTTCTTTACTGTCTGTGTCTCCAGAGTCTGGAATAGACTTCGTCCAGAAGTGGTGCAAGCACCTACTCTGGACACTTTCAAGAAACACTTCAATGCCTATCTTGCTGGGATCATTTGACCCCAGCTGACTTCCTGCCCCTTGGGCAGGGGGCTGGACCCAGTGATCTTTTGAGATCCCTCCCAGCCCTAATGTTTATGAAGTCTATGAAATCTATGAAATACCAATCATCTGGGACCTCTCCTGATCAAACGAGGACTACAAAAGTACTAATGGAAGCTACTCTGCATGTAGCAGCGTGGACTAAAAGATTTATTATAACCATGTTGTGAAGCAACAGGAGAAACAGTATAGTAACAGTTTCTTCTTTCTCCTACTACCAAATACAAGGCACATAAAACAGACATCTCAAATAATAACTAGAAAAAGCATATCTAAATAATCAACCTAACACTTCTAAAAGTGAAAATGGTGGGGTGGAATGTCTGACATCCATACAGCAGCTAAACGGAGCACTAAACTACAGGGGGGGGGGTTGTTAAGCAAATAAAACACGGTTCATGGTGGTAAACTACATATAAGGTAAGTTAAATAACAGAAAATGGTAAAGAAACATGCTGTATAAATATACTGTCCAGATGCATGAGCTGGAATCTATATGCCTGTCAGCCAACATGGTCCATAACGCATGAGGAGCTGTACTGCCAACACATCACAACCAGTGGTAGTACAGCTCCTCAGCAAGATGACTTGGAATAATCCATGTTCAATAAATCTGCCATTTTCTCTGCATACTTTTGGGATGGATGTGCAGGGTTTGTCACAAAGTTCTCTTCCATTGAAGACTAAATTGTATTTTATATTTCTTTGACCATACCTGTATCTCTAGGTGTAGGCCAGAGATGCTCAACCTATGGGCCAAAAGTGGCCCGTGGAACCATTGCATCTGGCCTGTGGAGCTCCCCAGGGGTTGGGAAATTTGGCAGTGGGAGAAGCTGTACCCACAGTCCCCTGCTGCCAAATCCCCATGTCCCCTCCACTTACAACAGCCAGATCCAGGCCAGACCCACATCCCCTTCTCTCCATTTCTTTGGGTTGGGGCCAGGCCATACTCTCTTTCCCCTCACCCAGCTGAATGGAGCCAGGCTATGCCTCCTTTTCCTCACATACCTGGATTAGGGCTAGGCCATGTCTCCTTGTCCCTGCGGGGCTGATTCAGGGCCAGACCACAACCTCACCGTTTGTGGGGCAGGATCAGGGGTGGGCCATGCCCCCTTCTGCCTGTAGGACTGGATCAGGCTAGGTTACCCCCCGGCCCACTCCACATGGCCAGATGGAGCCCTGCCATGCCTGTCCTGGGTCCTGGATCAGGGCCACTGGCCACATCTGGCCCTTGGATAGACTGGGCACTGCCCATCCAGCCCACCAAGGAAAAAAGTTGAGCACCACTGGTGTAGACTGTAATAGGCCTTAAGCCATTTAATGATAGCACAGTATGGAATTATTTGCATTTCCTTGACAGATTGGGTAAGAGAAGATGAGGCAAAGGAAACAATCAGGCAAGAGGATGGCACAAGGTATGAACCATTTTAGAACATTTGAGAAAGATAGATTGGGGACGGGGAACTGGGTTAAAGGTTGCTAAAAGAGTTAAAGTACATTTAGTGGTTTGGTGCTAGATAAAGCTAATTGTAAACAAGATATAGTTTAGATATGGGAAATATGGGCAAGCATCTGGAGGAGAAAATCATGTCAAACAAACCTGATTGCCTTCTTTGACAAAGTAATTACTTGGGTGGATAAAGGGAATGCTGTGGATATAGCCTATTGAGATTTCAGCAAGGCTTTTGACAAGGTCCCGTATGACCTTCTCATAAACAAATTGGAAAAATGTTGGCTGGACAAAACTACTAAAGAAGTGGATAGATAACTGGCTCAATAGCCACAAGGGAAGGATAGTTATTAATGGGTTCATGTCAGAATAGCAGGAGTTTTTAAGTGGAGTCCCACAGATGTCTGTCCTGGGCCCAGTGCTGTTCAACATGTTTATAAATGATCTAGATGCTGGCATAAAAAGCTTATTAAGCAAGTTTAACAGACAACACAAAACTGGGAAGGACTGCAATCACATTGGAGGGTGTGAGCACAATTCAGAAGGATCCTGACAGATTGGAAAGTTCGGCTGGAGCTAACAGGATGAAGTTCAATGCTTACAAATGCAAGGTACTATACCTTGAGAGGAATAACCAAAAACACAAATATAAATTGGGTGACACCCGGCTGGCTAGTAACACTATGGAAAAAGACTTTGGAGTCTTGGTAGATCACAGACTCAATATGAGTCTGTAGTGGGATGCAGCCACACAAAAGGCGAATGCAGTTTTGGGATGCATCAGTAGAAGCACTGGCTGCAAGACACAGGAGGTGATAGTGCTTCTCTGCATGGCACTGGTTAGGCCTCATCTGGAGTTCTGTGTGTAGTTAAAAGGATGTGGAGATGTCAGAGAGGGTCCAGAGGCAGGCAGCAAAGATGAAAAACAGTGTGGAAAGCAAGTCACATGAGGAGAGGCTGAAGGAGCTAGGCATGTTCAGCTTGTGGAAAAAGCACTTAAGAGAGGACATGATAGCAACGTTCAAATACTTGAAGGGCTGCCATAAAGAAGAGGGAAGGCACTGTTTTTCTCCTGCTGCAGAGAGTAGGATGCAAACCATATAGTGGTTAGAAGTTACAGCAAAGTTTAGATTGGATATCCCGAAAAACTTCTTCACCGTTAGAATAGTGAGGCAGTGGAATAGACTGCCTAGGGAAGTTGAGGACTCTCCATCACTGGAGATGATCAAGAAGAGGTTGGACAACCACTGGTCAGGATGATCTAGGTGTAGCTATGTCTGTGTTCTACTATGGGCTTTGCTGGTTGCTCCTGCCCAACCTTTCTGCTACATGTATCAGGGTCCTTTAAAGTCTCCCTCAGAGACATTGGGTGTTGGCTGAAAGCAATTCTAGAGACTTTGGGCATTTATACACATACCTTTTCATGCTGTGATGCACCGGAGATCCGATGTGTTGGAGCAGACTCAATTAATCTGCTCCACACACAAGCTGATGCACACTGCACTCTGGTGCATGCAGTTGTATAAGCGTTGAAATGCATGTCAGCACACAGAAAATGCCAGTGGTGTGCTTTTGAACTAAAACACTTTCAGTGTGTTTTAGTTCAAAAGCAAGCCGCTGTCATTTTTTCAGTGCTGATGTGCATTTCACCACTTATACAACTGCATGCGCTGCAGCACTGGGCACTTTTAAAAGCACCTGGCGCTGCAGTGCAAGCATGTGTACAAATGCCGACTGGAGTGTGCCAGTGCTCCTTCTGGGACCAAATGTTCCTGGCTAGAGGGTCTTGCCTTGCTACTTAGGGTCAGAACAATTGCCATATTTGGGGTCAGGAAGAGATTTTACCCTATAGTCAAATTGGTACCAACTGTGCGGGCGTTTTCCTTTCTCTGTAGCCAGGAGTATGGCCCTCTACCCAGGATCTCTTGAGCACATCTACTGACAACATTTCATAGAAACAGGACATTGACTGCTATGGTTCCTGTGCTTTACCTGTGACAAATTAGGGTGTTAAGTCAAGGTTGATGGTAGTCTTATGCAGACTTTATAGTTTGTATTGGATGGTTTGGATAGGGAGGACCCTGCCTCAGGCAGGGAGTTGGACTAAATGACCTCTGGAGGTCCCTTCCAGCCTTACTTCTGTATGATTCTCTATGAATGTTAATTAATGTAACACTTACCAGGAATGCTTTCATATGTTTTTATCTTATTTAGTAAGCTTTTTGATCTTGAGCCAAGAAATAGAGTATTAAAAAAATGGGTTCATCTAATAATCTTTGCTCTTCAGCCTTGACTATGGTTCTTGATAATAGTCCTTCAGTGATGAATTAAGATAAAAGCTTTTTTAAAAATCTTAATTTGAATCCTGGGTGAAAGGTCCATTTCTCTAACAGGTTGGCCAACAGCTAGAGGTTTTTTAAGACTTGAGGACTTAGAGAAATGTATTAAAGTCTCTAAAAAGTTACCAAGATTTTTTTTTCTTTAAATGAATGCACATTTTACAAACTTTAATCGTTTGCTTAATATGCCTTACCTTCCCTCCTTGGTCATTTATATCTTATCTGTATTTCATTAATAAACTTGCTATTAAAGTTATCTACATTTATCTTTGTGAATGTTTAATTTTGGAGAAAATGGCTCTTCAAACCTTCCTTGCTTCTAAGAATATAACTGAGGGTTAGCACGACTGCAAATAGGGTTCAGCCTGACGTTATTGTCACATTTGGAATTATTTGTAAGCAGCCCTGATGTCACGACTGACATGCCTCTGGCAACTGTGGAGGCACAGTGGCGATGGGAGCGCAATAGCAGTGGCAGGAGTGTGGTGGCAGTTAGCAGGAGCTCCTGCAGACACCATTGGCACTGTTGGTGGCGGGGGGGGGTGCAGGCAGTGGCGAGCACCGGCCAGGAGTTGGTGACCACCCAGACGCTACCAGCAGTGGGCAGCGGGGATCACTGACTGCCTGCAGATGCTGCTGGCGGGGTGGGGGGGGAGTGGCAACCATCCCTTTTTGTAGGGGGTGCACCGCCATATACCCACGTGTACCCCCTACGCATCACCCCTGCTGGATGTCACTGGAATGTCTCAATGTCTGAATCAGACTGAGTGATTAGATGCCCAAACCACATAAACTCCTCCAGGTTTTCAGACTGGTTCACAGTTTATTCATAGAATGTACTGAAGGATTTGTAAAATGAATTAAACAATCAAGCATTTCCCCTCTTTCTTTTTAGCTTAAAGAGACGAGTTCTTTCTGGGTTGCACTCCCTACCCCACAACCAAGACATCTGCTTTTATCTGTCAGAATAAAAGCTTTGTAGCAACAAACAGAATAATGAAATGAGATGCTGAGTTCTAGATGCTTATGTCCATAGGAAATAATCAAAATACGGATTGTACTTAGCATATTTCCTTTTACAAAATGCCCTAAAGCAGTACTGAATTATTCCTATGACTGAAACAACCAAGGATGTTGGTTACAATAAATCTACAAACCTATTTTTGTTTCACTTTTGCTCAAAATACAGTACTTAATGTTTAAATCCATCTGTGCTACCAACATTGCTTGAAAGGTAAATCACCTAAATGGGTTGAGCTTTCTCCTGTTTATTGTTGCCAAGGGAACCACTCTGTTGGTATTCACCAGTGTGAAATGTCTGTTCAACCTGCATTTCTGAAAAGCAGAAATGACACAGACATGTAGCATTCATTGAAAAAATGCACTACAGTATTTGGGGAAATACACTGATGTATATGGGGAAAAAATCTCAAAACTTTGCGGCTTAGGGTTATTTGTTTTAGCTTTCTGGGTCATTTTTAATTAAATGGATTGACAGATTTAGAAATATATGTAATATTAAATATAATCCTATGTAAAAAAGTCTACTTCTACTCACAGGTATTCTGTGTGATGTTCTGCCCAGAAAATATTAAGTACTGCTTAAGCTGGAAAGCCAAGTTGCTGAACTGACTGTATCTAAAATAATTTCAGTTTGATTTTTTTCCTCTAATACTTTTGCATTTTTTTAGTGATCTTTCACTTGTGCAATTTAACAAATCATTTTATGCTCAGGAATGAAATTTCAGTGGCATCAAATACTATATTTGCAGTTAGTCCCTAGATTCTCTTTATCTAATATCTTTATGCGGCGATACCTGGCCCTAGGGAAAGGCTATGTTTATACGTGAATGGAAGATTATTTGAATTACTATCCTCAGAAATAAGACAGCTTCAGCTGTATGTGAAGGTGTTAAGCACTTGTGCCACTGAGAAGTAGAGGGACACATTCCCAGGGTATAGCAAAGAGCAAAGGTGCATTCTGTTGTAGGAAAGAATCACGTGGCC
>NW_005842156.1:1737010-1739909 GCF_000455745.1 Alligator sinensis | reverse complement strand
AAGAGGATTTTTCAAGAGCTGTGGAACTGCAGGATCTTGTCCCATTCAAAATACTACCAATCCTTGGTTTTATATTGCCTTCAAGATAACAGCTATTATTATTTATTTGTACTACCAAAGTGCCTAGGAGTCCCACTCACGGACCCCAGTGCAGCAGGCTCTGAACAAATCTGGAGCTAAAAAATGAACCATGACCCAGAGCATGAAACAATAGATGGATACAGATGGATGAGGGAGAGCAAGGAAACAACAAGCGAAGATTGAATGGTCTTTGCACTTGCTTTCAAATCTTTATTTTAGTTCTACAAGAACTAGCAGGTTACTGCTTAAGCTATACGTTGCTATGGCATTACGTCCCTTAGTGACTGTAAATACGTAACATCAAAATACCCCTTCCCAGCCCAGATGTAAGGCAAAAGGGCTCTGTGGGGTGGGCTACCTCAGAGTAAATTCCTCAGGTATAATGTGAGTAATATTTTGGCCTGAAGAGTGGGTTGAACCTACACCATGGGTTCAACCTACCAACATGCTTACTTTACGTTCATCCTAACCCACTGCTGTGCCTGATGGACACTCCTATAGCACCAGAATGAGGCACCCTTGAACAGGGAACTAACAAAAAATAACTTTACCCGTTAGGTTAGTAGTTAAGTTACTGCTTACTAGTTTCAAGTATTTGTTGCATGATCAATGTTGTGGCTAAGTTAGTGTTACTGAGCAGACAATCAGATTAAAGTGACAGAAGCTGTGCACACAAGCAGTTGTGTAACAGGGCCAGGCTGGTTACATAACAGGCCGGGTGTCAGAGGGAATCTGAGATGTCTGATGGAATGACTGATCAAACAGACTTGACTAGTACACCCTTCCTGGACCTCCCAACAGGCAGTGAGTTTCTTGCTTGATTTGTTTCATGTTATAGCCTGTGATGCTAAACAATATACTGCCCTACAGCATGGCTTCTGAGCGTTTGTAACACCACACCTTCCAAGCCATTCAGTGTCTTTACTGCAGGTGAACTTGGAGGAATAGCAATACCTTGAGTAGTATCCAGAAAAAAGTACCAAGTCAATTTATTCTTCAAAGGTGAGACGTAACGTATTTCAACCAGCACACCTTCTAAAGCAGGTGGAAGGCCCGCTCTAACCCAGCTGTGGCTGCCAAGTTACCTCCTTGGGTAGCTCCTTGTAAAGGACACTGAAGTAATTCAATCTATTTAGTAGATTTGTGAAAGATTATCAAGAGCTCCAAGACTTTTGGATGAGTGCCTCTTTGCTGGAGAGATGTATACATATAAATAAACAGCACTTAGGTAAAAAAGGCATGAGTAGTGTGGTGAGGTCTGCCTCAGTGAAATGGCCACTGATAACATGCCAAACAGAAGGAAAAAAGCACTCCTGGCAGCCAATTGATAGTCATCAATTGTAAAAGAAATGTATGCTTACTCCATTCTTGGGTATAGATACCATCCCAACATTAAGCATATTGTACCAGTGTATTAGTACAAAACCAGGAAAGCATGCTGGTCTGGTTTGGTGAAACAGAGTGTTGGCTACAGGAGGAGCATTTTTAACGTCCCGTCCAGCCCTCTGCTGAATCTTGAGAAGGGCAGAAGGATGGAGGCTGGGGAGTTGGGGGGAGGGCTCACAAAGTTATACAATTGAATGTGTCAGAGGATTACCTGTCCAGTCTGGTGATGGCCTCCTGCTATTACCAATACCGGAGACACATGGCGTGTGGCCCTGGGGGAAGAGCAGATTGTCAGTCTCACCTGCCTTGAGAACACAGCTGTCCAGAGACTATCATTTGGGAAGGGCTATCCATATACTTTGGGTAGGAGTAAGAGATACATGAGACTGAGGCAAAGCCTGCATTGTTACATTTGAGAAAATAAAGCATTGACAATACATACAAATGCAACAAGCAAAATTAGTTTTACCTAAGAGACAAACAAATGTGTAAAAGGTACAAAGGAGAGGAACAAAAAAGGAAACTTTTGAGGGAGATAGTGAAGAACTTGAGTGGAGGAATAAGAGAAGCTGAATAGGACAAGTGGAGGGTGGGGGGCAGGTCCCCCCTGTGGCTACTGCAGGTCTGACTCTGGCCTTAACCCAGGTTAGAGCCAGAGTCAAAGCCACAGCACCTACCTGCCCCTCCCCCCTCCACTTTGTATGCGACACTAAGAAAAAGGGCTCCCCAAATCTTAGATTCAAGTAAATATGGTAATGCCATTCGTGTTTTTATGAAAAATAGGTCTTACCAAACAAACCTGATTTCATTCTTCAATGAGTTTTTGGGGTTTTTTTTAACTTAAACTGGCTAACAGTATACACAATTCCCTTAATAGCAAGAACATGTCAGATATAAAAAGGAACCTTAATTTAGCAAATACAGAAAATTGGCTTTGCTTCTAACTGATCCTAACACAAATATAGGGGGAAACTTAACACAAGAAAAAATCTGGGTTAAAATTAATGACTTATTAAGTATAGGAGTTAGACTAAAAGATCAGATAGTCCTTATCATTTGTGAAAAACTGTCCTGGTGGCTTTACATGCACTGAAAAACAGATGAAGATGACAAGTTTCTTGCTCCAGCTAAAAATTAAAGGCTCTTTTACATCAAGCCAAGTGGCTGAATATGAATCAAGTCTACCTCAGTTCACTAGGGGACTGTAGAGGGTACAGCTCTTGAGTTTTACAATTGTAGCATTTTATTGTAGGCTTGCATACATGAACCATTTCCCATTCTGTGTATACACTGCAGTTTTAAAAGAGCATGTTTTTCACAACGTGTTAAGAGAAGACTGCCTAGAACTCTTTACAAAAATCAATGGTTTTGTAGAGCTATGGCAACCAAGACTTATGACCTTTCATAGACATTAGGGCTGGAAGGGACCTCG
>NW_005842156.1:1696004-1736565 GCF_000455745.1 Alligator sinensis | reverse complement strand
TGCAGGCTCATGTTCATCTTGTGGTCAATGATGACCCCCAAGTCTCTTTCTTGCATAGTGTTAGCCAACATAGCACTGCCGAGCCTATAAGGATGCTGCGGGTTTTTCTTCCCAAGGTGGAGAACCTTGCATTTATCGGCGTTGAACACCATCAGATTCTCGTCCGCCCACTTGCTGAGCCTGTCCAGGTCAGCCTGGATCACCCACCTGTCTTCTGGTGTGGATGCTTTGCCCCAAAGTTTGGTGTCATCGGCAAACTTGGCTAGTCCACTTCTGACTCCAGTGTCCGCATCATTAATGAAGATGTTGAACAGTATGGGTCCAAGGAAAGAGCCTTGGGGGACCCCACTGGTCACAGGACACCATAATGAGTGACTTTCATCAATTACTACCCTCTGGGTCCGACCTTGTTTGTTATAACAATGTTCAAGCAGTCAGCACTGAAGACTAGAACAGAGCTTCTGTCCAACTTCAGTGGTTGGAGGCTGCATGCCATACTGGTCACAGGCCCTGGGTTGTGCACTGCATGGACCACACACTGTCTGGGTTCCTAGGACCCCCACTGTGTGAGCAGTGCAAGCCTGTTTGCCTCCCACCACCACCATATGACCCTCTCCTGCCACCCTAAGTGGCACTGCTGTGCAAATGAGTCTCCATGACTCCCTGCCACTGCTACATGAGCAGCGTGAGCCCCCTGCCAGCACTGCCACAGCCTTCACAAGTCCCCAATATCTGGGTAGTGAACTGACTGGGGTCTACTCACCAGGCTGCCCTGCCCCAGAGACCTCAGCTACCGCTGCAAAGAGCAAGCACAATGAGGGGAGAGACAGCTAGGCAGGATCCCACAGATCACGTATTAATCCCTTGCAGGCTGGATGCAGCCTGTGGGCCACCAGGTAGACGGCCCTGAAATAGCCTGTCAACTGCTTGACAAAACTTAATCTACTCAGGCAGTTTCACTAAAGTTGCATGTATATACTGGGGTGGGCAATTATTTTGAGTTTTGGTGAGCTGCTGAGGGCCACATGCGTAGCCCTGCCTCTTGACCATTGCTCTGCCCCCTGGTAACCACGTTGGGACTGGAAGTGCCCCCTAACCCTTGCCACCAGAATTCCCTCTGGTCCCCCCTGAAATACTCCGGGGGGGAGGTTTGCCATTGTAGAACTAGAAAAAAACCAAATCATACGCTAGAAGTCAAAAACCTACTAAAACATGTTTTGATTTTATTACAAAAAATATTTGTTGTGTACTGTATATAGAAAGGATTGCATAATAACTAAAAAATAGTCTCATTTTTATATTGTGTGTGGGGGGGGGTGCAGGGGAGTGTGTGTGTGCATGACCGCTGCGGAGGCTGGGGGGGTGTGGCGACTGCCCGTAAGCGGTGGCGGCAGTGGAAAGCTGCTGCAGGCAGCTGCGGGGGTGTTGGCGGATTGAGTTGGGAGCTTCTGCAGGTGGCTGTGGCGGTGTCGGGGTTGGAGGTGGCAAGCACCAACCGGCAGTCAGTGACCACCCACAGATGCCGCTAGCAGTGTCAGCAGTGGGGGGGAATAGTGACTGTCCACAGGCACCACCAGCAGCATCGGTGGCACTTTTGGCAGAGGGTGCACTGCCAAGCCCAGGGGTGCATGCACACCCATGGGCACCCGCTACGCGTCACCGTGTGTACGGTTGGATGTAAGGGTGTGGGGGGTTGTGGCTCTGTGGAGGGGCATAAGGTATATTGGGGTGTGTGTATATGTGGGAGCAGGGTGTGGGTGCATGAGGTTTCTGGGATGTGAGGGAGGGTGGGGGGTGAGGGGATCCCCCCACATAGCATGTAACCCCTGCTGCTGGCAGCAGCACCAGGCATGGGCACTCAGAGAGCTCATGCCTGGCTGCTTCTATGGCAGGGGCTCCATGCTGCACGTCTGCAGCTCCCACACTTGCACCAGGGGAAACCCCATGCTGGCCTCTGCAGGGAAGCAGGGGGTGTAGTGGGGCGCCCTCCACAGCAGAGCAGGGAAAGCAGCCAGCTCCAGCACAGGAGGCCATGCTGCAGTTCCCACCTGCAACACTGGGACAGCAGAATGCAGCAGGAGCTAGTCCAGCCCCACGGTTCCCAGCTAGGTCCTTCTGCCACCGGTCCGACCCCTGGGGCCCCGCACTCCTGCCTGCTGTCACTTTCCTCCCCGCACTTGCTGCCTTTCCCCTGCCACTTCCCTTCCTTTCTGGGCTGCCACCACTGCTCTCCCACCTGTCTGCCATTCCCCACCACTCACCCACCCACAGCGCATGGTCCCCAAGTGCAAGGCTGGGACCGCACAGTGCAGCAGGAGCTAGCTGGGAGCCGCATGGTGCTGGCAGGGCCAGGCTGGCTCCTGCTGTGCTGGCAAACTTCCCCCCACCCCTCCTTATCCAATTCTCCGCTCTTGGGCAGAGAGGAACAGCCCTAGAGTCATCAGGCCAGAAAACTGTGCTGGGCTGCAGGCTAGGGGTGGGGAGAGGTGGGGTTGGGACAGGGTTGGGTGGGCCTTGCTGCTGCTGCCACCACCATCCTACCACTGGCACCTTGTCATCTTTGACAGGTAGCCAGGGGCAGATAAATATGAATTTTCTAAATTTTGGGGGGGGCCCTGTCAGCCAGGGCTGCTCTGACCCAGTTCAACATGCTGCAGCCCTGGGCGCACATACAAATGGTGTGCCCAGGAGGAATAAACTCTGACACAAACTCCATTGGAGTTTATTTGGGTGCACTAATTGGGTGCCCAGTATGAAAATTAACATGGAATAATGTCAGTGAAGAGTATTTTTAATAGTCTTAATTGCCGAACTCTAGCTCTTGATATGCCCAGTCATCCTTAGACAAAGCCAGCAGAAAAGGATATGATTCATAAAAGAAATTAAGAGAAATCTTACAAGAAAAAGAAATCACTAGTTAGGAAAATGAGAGCATACCACAGGGGTGTGTGTGTGTGTGGATGTACACACACATAGGTGGTACACATATTTACACACACAAACCTATTTTCTTTGCTAGGGTTACAAAGCCAAGCTCTCAAAAGTCAGGAAATGCTAATTTTTTTCTTTAATCTTGTTCTCTGAAAAAACTGAACTGTTACACCTGGTTTTGCTTTAAGAAAATCAGTTTGAGACAGAAGCTAAGTGAAATTTCAGGCAGGGCAGTTAAAGTTTGGTAAAGAAAGCAGCCAGACAGTAGGAAATGTGTCAAACAATCATAACCATAAGCAGAGCTACCAGCTCTGTATATAAAATATAAACAAAGACATACAGACAAATGCACATGTGTATGAAGCTGAATCTAGGGAAAAATAAATCTATTGCTTTACACTAGGATTTATAGATAAATTGGGTTCTGAAAGAAGATTCTAGCTCCATGGATCCAAGATGCTGGAGGAAAAAACACTTTAAGTCCCAAAACATAAACATCTCTTTTCACAGTTGAATAGTGGAAAAGGCTTATTAGTCACTTGATACACATGAGAGATGAACTACAAGAGGTATAATAAGTTGTGTGTTGGGAAGTAATTCACTCAGGGATGTGAGGGGTTTCCATGGAGCCTGTTCTAATTTTCACAAATTAAAAGACTGGCATGTGCTACATCAAGAGGTAAAATTATAGAAAATAGCTTGCCAAATAATGACACTTTTATGTGGGCTCATTTTGAGTCATTTCAACTGAAGCTAAGCTAAATTTAAAATATTTTTTCAAAATAGATTTTTCATTCTCATATTTTCCTGTGTCATGCAAGTATAGATGTCATGGGTTAGCTTTTTGAAACTGTCACCAAATTCACAAATGAACAAAGATTTAATTTTGCTTTTCCAAAAGCATTAATTTGAAAGGAAAAGCTTAATCACAGTATCTTCCCTCCCTGCTGCAATGCTGATACTGTTAAGCTAAGTGAAAGTTTGGCCAAAGGCATACGCTACCATTTTGTGAAGCTCTCAAGATTCAGAACTTAGTGAGTTGCATGAAAAAACGATTTTAAAAAAACCGTAATGTAGTACCATACTGAAGGTGTATACAGTCTTTAAGAGCAGAAAAAAGTTTTCTAAGTGTGGCCCCTCTACTCAAAAAACCCTGCTCCTAGTTCAAAGCATTCAGACCCCAGCAACACAGCAAACTGCTGTGATGGAACATTAGATCCACGAGAAATTACCACCTCAGATGGCTACGTCTAATAGTGTTTAAGCCTCTATTCACTGTATAAAGCACCCTTTAGTGAACCTGAAAGCAAACAGGTAAGTTGGAACAGAAGCATCAGTGTTATAAGCTCAGAGCAATGGGCCCCACTCAAAATGAATGCATTGCAATAACCTGAAAGTGAGAAGAAGGGTTTACTATGCTGAGATGATACAGTAGAATTGCCAAAGTTGGAATCCTCAGATTTAAAAAAAAAAAAAAAATGCAGTGCCATAGAGGAATCTAAGAGCAGCCACTGATTACTCGCTGCAGTAAGCCCGATTCGGACAAAGCTCTGTGTATACTGCGAGTGACTATTCCTGTAGATGGGTCGTCTTTGTTGATAAGCAATATTTCGTTCTTCCTTGAACTAATGATAAATTAGCCACTCTCACCCGCATCCCTAGGCAAAAAGATCACTGCAAAATCAGAAAATGAAATCTAAATAGCAGTCACATCTGCATACCAAGTTTGGCAGTTGTGCATACAGTACAGACTGAGCAAGAGAGGTGGTGCAATGAAATCCTGTGACTATTCTTTGAAACAAAGAATAAATATTATATAGGAAATTTGGATCCTCTCACAGGGGAAAAGAAGCCCCCCATTGAATGAAAAGGCTCCTCTACTCATGAAATAGTTTATAGGTGAGTTGACATAGGCTGCCTATAATAGAATTAATATATTTAGTATCTGTTATGATCTGAGTCCATCTCTAAAAGATAGTTATACTTTATCTCTATCTTCAACTCTTTGGAATTAAGTCTAATAACAATCATGGTGTGTACATGAAGTTGCTTCACTAAAATCTTCTCAATAAACCACACGAAGAAAAATACAGTGTAATTATAGAGACTCAAGAAATTAAATTCATCACTGATTTAATTCTACCAGAGTTACTCCAGAGATATATTTGACTGAAGAAAAACAAAACAAAAAACCCCTAACACTCGATTTTATGTATATCTCATTTTCTTAACTTAGCCTTTTATTTTTATCAGTTTACAACAGCAAGAGCAGACCGAGAAAGAATTTAAACTAAAATGAGGGGTTTTTGAGTGAAGTCAACAGTAAAATAAAATTAACAGAATCAATCTATGATTTTTTTAAATACAGTTCTATAAGTAAAAAAAGAAAAACAACATACCAGAGCTGCATTTATGTACAAAATATTCTGCATACATTGACTATTAAACACTATTTAGATACCAAAAAGCTTCCAATAATAAATATATTTTGGATCAGGTGGGGAGAAAAAAAGCCCACAAAAACACAGAATGACAGCAGACTTTTATTAACATATCTTACACTGTTGATTACTGCATTTCTAGTTCTGTATTTTTCTGATGTGTTATAAAGATTTAGATTCTACAGTAATGTACTGTACTTAAATGATCATTCATACTGGATACCACATCAGAACATTTGAGTTATGATACACACACACACCCACCCACCACTCTAGCTTGGACCTGTTAGTTTTCAAAATAAGCTAAATCAAGTGGGATTATAAAAGTTATGGGGGGAATCAAAATTCTCATTTAGCAGCATGCATGTATATTCAAGTACAATTTTCAACCAAGTGCTTTTTTTTTTTCCATTTTAAATTGACTGGTGACTAGTTCACCAATATCAAAATAAACACTATGAGATACCCAGATGTTAGAGTTAAGGGTAATAATTTTACTTCACATCCATATGCACAACCATAAAACATTCCATTTTAAATAATACACAGTAATCAATTTCTGGACACATTATCTTTTGTAAATATAACATCAGAGTTTCAAACTACAGATTACTCAAGTTCATGAGCCCTGTAACAATGTTATGCTGGAGATGTAAAGAATTGTTTTGCTCTTCAACCACGCTTACAAAATGGCCTGATATTCATAATGAGCAATGCAAAAATATTACAGGCAGTGTTAAAAAAAAGTATCATTTTGGAAAAGACATAGCTATTCAGTTGGTGAAACAGAATAATTCTAATCTTACAGGACATAGTCTAGTATTTTTTAAATATATATATGTAAATATAAAAAACAGCAAACCATTATCACATCTTTTAATTGTAGATTTAAGGAAAACTCTTTGCTCACTTTTTTTAAAAATTGTATTCTTCTGCCTGTTCACTTTTCTTGACTACTGTACAGTCCTTTTACTTTCCCCACTATACACTAGATAATGGTTTCCATTGTGATCCTTGAACAGGGACCTGTTTTCGTCTGTGTACATGGTTTTATCATAAGATGTTTTTATTTTACACATATAAAGTATATTTTACAGAACAAGCAATGAAAGTCAGAATTACCAGCAACTGTTTGAGGGTATGATATGAAAGAAATGTCTGTCATCTGTGAAAAATGCTTAGTTGTAATATATTACAAACCGGTATTTTATCTGTGGTTTTCCTACCTACTTACAGTATGGAGTTTAGCCCAATCATGCCTATTCTCATAGATTTTAGGCCTTCTAAACAAATTGTTTATTTGGCATTCTTCCAATGAGGATGCAGATGCATTGCTCATTCACCAGGGCCATCTATTGAGCTTTTTTTTTCTTTTTAGGAAATCAAGCAAAAAGAGCAGTGATTACTTTGAACAAATACAATACGGATGAACCTCTTGAGCTGAAAGAAAAGATCCAAAATTATGTTTCATTTGCTGGATAGCCTGCACATTTCCAAATCTAATCATTCTGAAACATACATCTGGTTCATAATGAAAGGCAGGCATGCATGCTTGTAATTAGGATCTACCATGTTGGCTGGCTTACAAATTTTGTATATACAGTAAAATCTCTGTGTGTTATCACTAGCAATTCACTCAAGTGAAGTGGCAAGTTTCATTTCTGAAAGAAAAAAATAAGAATATGTATTTGATTACATTAAGAACAGCAAGCTACCTAAATGTATAGCTACTTCACTTATCTATGGAGAATATCTATGAAATTCCTGAGAATGCATACAGTTTTCAGCAATGCCTGAACTCTTTCAATAGATTTCTCACAATAAGTGAAATGGTTTTTAAAGTTCTATTTTTAGACCAAGTGTTACTATACAATCTCACAAATCATGTTTTACAAGTCTTATATAATTTAAATGCATATCAAGCAAAAATCTCAAATCAACACAAGAAAGGCAAAGAAAAAGCTGTTCATTATGTTTAGTAGCTGTGGTACATATACAGTGTTTCAGCAGAAATTACTAAACAAACCCAGCTCCACTTAGAGAAAAATAAAAACCTGATGGTCATCCCCAGGACCTGTTACTGCTAAACAACTTTAAGTATATCTTGTGCTTCTCGTTATTAGTGGACTTCAAAAACTAACAAAAACAAAAGCAGACTACTGAATGAATTTTTCACACCAGTCTTAAGAAATATTTTTAATTTTAAAATTACTGAACCAATAATTTGGTAGCAACAGCACCTGATTACTGAAAGACTCCCTATATTGGCATAGTTTTACTATTTTTTCCTCTCACAGTGAAAGAGCTAAACCCCCATTCAGTTAAAGCCACTTTCAGTCCAGTTGCATTCATTCATGCTAATGGCAATGAGATGATGATGATTTACAATCCATTGTAATGTGGCCCCCATCTTTTATTGATGTGATCAAAGGTATGTGACACCCATTGCTGTTCAAGCACTTTGTATCTTTCCTTGCATATGTAGAGAGGTTTACCACGTCTACAGAGAAAGGGAAAAAAGAAAATCAACTGTTAATAATGCAGAACAGGTGGAACACTGCTACATAGTGGCCCTATATTCATAATAAATGTTCTAAAAGAAAAGACAAATTATGTTTCCATTTGTTTTCTTTAAAACATACATGCACACAAATGCCTGAACAACAGCTTGACTTGCCTGGTGCTCTGTTTGTAAAGGCCTCTAAGGTAGAACAGGACTCACAGGAGAATGAATCACAGACGGAGATAAATGTTAAAATGAAGGATGCATCTTTATGAACTTTTAACTTCACTTTGGGTTGGGGAGGTACCCTTACCCTTGCTCCAAAATATATTTACTTGGGTATGTCAAGGCACGGGGTCCTGGAGGATGGCCATGATCTCCCCAAGGCACCCTTACTATGCCAAGTTGGCCCAATGGGCACCCTCAATCCTCGCCCACCACATCTTTGATGACAAAATATATAGTTGGGAGGCTGCCTTTCATGCCCTCTTGGTCACGGTTAGCTGTACCCTCTGACCCCGTGCCTGCCCGGACCCCTGGTAGGTCCTGCTCCAAGATAGATGGTACCACAGGTGTTTCGGGGCACCCTAGTCTTATGGGCTATGCGTGGCTCCAACCACCCCTTTACCACACCCCAAGCCTCGCAGATGGAACTGACATTGTTCGGTCACGGCCTTGTTATAGTGTGGCCCCCTTGTCCTCTCTGGGCCCTGCGCTGCCCTGTCTGGCTCTGCACTCTCTCTGGCGCTCATCACTTTCGCCCTCTCTCTGGGGTTTCTCCCAGGCTTCCCCCTCTCCTGGGGCTTCTCCAAAATGCTGCCCCCTTCTCTGGGGCTTCTCAAAGTGCTGTCCCCTTCTCTGGGGCTCACCATACCCACACTGGGGCTTCTCGACAATGCCCCCCTCTCTGGGGCTGACCACACCCACGCTGGGGCTTCTCATCAGCGTCCCCTCTCTGGGGCTTCTCAACTGCCCCCTCTCTGGGGCTGGGGTCTGCGCACCCCGAATGCTGCGCCCTCGCTGGCGCTGGGGCCCCCACACTGCTGTGGGTCCCCTATGAGGCCTCCTCCAACCCCTAATAGCCTCACCCAAACCACCCATCTTAAACAGTAAACAAAATGCAAGCCCCTCGACTATAACAAACTAAAGCCACCCGGCTATAATCACATTACTCAAAACACCCCCAGGGATGCTCCATCCTTTACCCAGCTCGGTTTATACCTACGGTCAGGCCTCTCCTCTCAGCTTTGCTCAGGGAGAGCTCCTTCCTCCCTGGCTGCTGGCAGGGAACTGTCGGCCTGGCCTCAGCCCTGGAGTTTATATGTGCCAGGCTCTGCCCCTCTCAGTCAGCTGACCGCTGGCAGGTGTGGGCACTAACTACCCTGGTTGCCCTGGTGATCAACAGCTGGGCTCCTTACTCACTGTTAGGGCTGTTTACCTAGCAGTTTGCCCTATTTAGGATCAGGGCACCTATGTGCTCTGCGACACGGTAGTTTGAGATTAAATGGCCTCATGCCATGTAACTAAGGACCCTGCCACACATTACATTTAGGACATGTTAACTGCACTTTAATGCAAGCGTCCATACCTTCCAGCAGTAAAACATGTGCTCAGTGCAAGTGTACCATAGCAAGTTACCCCTCCAATGAAAAGATGTGCATCTCCAAATTGTATTATATGGCAGATGTTCAACTATTGTGGGATTCTCTATGAAGATAATATAAATTCAAGATTCTGCACCAAAATCAGCTGTCTGTCAGTCCCAACCCAGCACCACACTGGAGCAGAGTCAAAACTGCCAGTGGCAAACCTGGCTTGCTTGGCAGATCCAGCAGCAGGAGTGGCACCTTGTGTGACCAGATCCTAAAAGTCAGAGCTGACCTCTTCAGACTGACCTCTAAAATTTAGCCCTTCTCTAAATCTTCTCATTTTCTTCTTCCAAGGGGGAATAAGCATTTCTATGGACACTTGGTCTGTGAAAACTTAAGGTTTCCCCTTTTTAACTCTAGGCTAGTCAGGGTTAATAAGATTATTTGCCGTTGTTTACCTCTGCGAAAAAGGCCCATTGACCTCTCACAGGTCTTAAAGCACTGTAACCTGATTGCAACTTATAACCAAACTCTTATATTCAAAATGCCTGTCTGTTTTCCCTGTTAGACTAGATGCTGCAAAAAAGGTGGGAAACCCCACTAAACATCTCTTCAATATCAGGAAAAAATGCTTCCTGATTCTTCCAAATGTGCAGTGAGTTAGACTCACAATTCAAAAGATACCTGCACTGTAAGGTATCAACCAAGTACACTGGCTGCTACCTGTTGTGAGGGATTTACACAAAAGAGTGATTAAGGGCACATTCAGCTCTCCCTCATACTACTGTTCAGCCAGTATCAGCTAGAAAAGGAAGAAAATCTCTCCGTCTACCTTTCTCTCCCTCCCTGTCTCCCCTCTGTGCTGTCAAGAGAAAGAAAGGGATAGGAAGGTGCCCTAATGCCAAAAGATTACCCCTTCCTTTCCCCTGCTCTCTGTTCAATCAAATAATCCAACACTCCACTTATATGTGGTTGGGCAGTATTTTGGAACAGGCTAAGATACAGCCAATATTATTTTAATGCTATATTTCTATGAAAAAATCTAGCAGGGAAGCCTAGATCCCCTCTACAGTCACTACTGATCATCTACAAGAACAGACAGTCAATAGTATAATTCAATAGGCTCTTAACACTTGCAGCTCTGCATTAAAACAATATTTATGTCACAATACCATGATTTAAGCTTCATCTGCCTCCTTGCAGGGGTTGAGAAAGATTTTTCTTCCTCAATGCACAAGTAACCAGATGTATTCTGGGGTTTTCCTGCCCTTCTCAGAAGCCATCACCGGTGGATATGGGACACTAGACAACAAGCTGGTGTTCTAAGGTGGCACAAGGAACTTTTTGATGATTGACTGAAGCTCAGGATAAAAATTATCAAAAGATTTGGGGTTGGAAAGAAATTTCTCTGAACTCAGAGCAGGATGACCTGTGGGGAGTTCTCACCGCACTCTTGAGGGTAGTTTGCTTATGTGGATCATCTGAAACCCCTGGCAGATGTATGTTTATTTAATGGTGCGATGGGATCTGATCCCCAATCCTAACAATTGCGCATCCAGCCATGCCACAACTCCATCAGATCCAAATCATACCTTTTCTACTTGCCAGTGCAGGTGGAGTCCAGGAACACAACTGTGTCACAAATGTAATGTCTGTCAAGGGCTTAAGCAATCTATTTAATCAATTTCTTCTTGCTGTACCAGCTTTGGGCAACAACTCAGTCTCTCCTAGCCTGCGTTTGTGGCACACAATAATTTAATCTTCTGCAGACTGGAATGCTCTGGTGTAACTAAAGTCACAGGTCAAAACTTAATGGTCCACAATATACAGGGGATCAAGACTAGATTAAATAATGATCCTTTGTATCCTTGAACTTTATAAAATCTATGAAAAATAGCTCTTTCAGGATGGAAGAGAAGGAAGACAGTAAAGCTGGGATGTAATCCTCTACAAAGACTATATCCTGTCTCTCTGAATCAATGAATAGTACTCTGTGTGGATCAGTACAAGGCCTGCAAGATGCCACTCTCACTTGTCTAAAGGTGGTAATCCACAGGCACCTTTGCAATTAGCACAACTTATTTAATAAGTTCTACATTATTTATTTTACATACAGAATGTGAATATAGCTATTAATATAAATTAAATTATAGCATTTCAGTTTCTACCCATGTGCTACTTTGGAAGCAATCTACAATAATTAAGCAGCTCTGGTTCACTGTATTACATATACTTAAACAACACAGCAAGATCTAAACATGCTTATGTTAAAATGTTACCTAAGATCTCTGTCTTCTTCACCATGTGCATCTAGATAAACAGAACCCCAAAGGCAAAAACGATGGCCTCGAATAATGATGATTACAGATGCATTGATCAGAAGAAATATTCCTGTCCCAGCTCCACAGTTTTGAGAGTGCTAAAAGTTATATTTTGGAGGTAAGAGAATAATATAATTGTCAGTTACATTAAAAGTTAAGAATGTTTTATTTCAAGTGCACAATTTATATATTTAGTCATGTCACTTACCAATTTAAGAAAGTAAAGCCTGCCCCATACATTTTATGAATGAGCAAAAATACTCTACATGATATGTTGCTGTCTCACACACACAAAATATTGGGATAGCAGTTTGAGAAAATATTAAGCAGAACAAGCTACCCTGACAAAATCTAATTTACTATAAGGAACTGTAATAACTTGTTATTGGCAGAAACCTATCGCTTAGTATGGCAAAATTTTATGTTTAGTGGACAGTGAGAATCAGATATTGTCTTCAATGCTATGAAGTATTCATCTTTATCTTACAAATGGACACTTGTTGCCATACACTGCTCCTAAACTTTCCTAGTATACTATCTAGAGGGTCACCTTTAAAAAAATATTTAGGATTTGGGGGGGGGTTACATTTTTCATTATTCTCAAACAACATAATCTTTATTAAGGAATTCATTTTTGTAATAACTTTATAGAGGTAGCTCTACTTTCCACCTATAAAACACCTTTTATCCAAAGGTATCAAAGGATTCCAGAATAGTATATAAAACTTGCGTCTTTTTTCATGGCTATTTTTAGGAAAATACATTCAGAAATTAGGCTGAGAAGGAGAATCAAGGAAAATATATTATTGAAATTAGGAGTTAGGTATGCCCTTTTAATTACTGTAATTTTGCAGTGAGAAAAGAACTTATAGAAGCAAAGGGAAAATATGGCATTAAGAACATATTTTCAGAAGTTCCTGCTTACTACAGGCATTTGAGTGTTTCAGGCTCAATTTGACAGGAGGGATCCAATTTGCACCCATGCCCTGGCTACCTAAAGGATCTGTTGTAATCACTGGGAGCTAAAGACACCCAGTTAGGCTTCTTTGGAAGCCAGCTTGAGCTACCTAGTACAGGAGTGGCCAACCTGCAGTATGGGTGCCACATGTGGAACAGGCAGCCTCTGTGTAGCACACAGCTAGTTGGGGAAGGGGTAGACATCATGGTGGCAGTTGGGGCAGGGAGCACAGGGCAAGGAGTAAATAGCAGAGCAGCAGATAGGGCAAGGGAAGGGGATCAAAGTGGAATTTAGGGAGAGTGTGTTGATTAATCTGTGGCTCCCCCACCACTCATCTAGGCCATATAGAAACAAACACCTAAAGTCTGAAAATACTGCCCGAGTGACCTGCTAAAGTAACTCACTGCATCAAGCCTGTGGCAATTCAGAATATAGATCTGTTGCCCTGAGCACACACACAAAAGGTTGGAATGGTTTTGACACTATGGATTGCTATTTGAAATTTCAGGGTTTATCTTATTAATCATGCATAGGTGTTTGTGCACCTAACAGTGTTAATATTTGCTTGGCACCTTTAAAAAGATTTCATAGCACCCTGGTCGAGAATCACGGTTCTAAGGACTCTCCTCAAGCAGCTTGTTTGGGGGAGGGCAGAACCCTGACAGAGATGGACACCCACTAAAACTTTGAATTAAAACATGTTTGGAGAAGAAAATCCTCAGAAATGAATAAGGGCAGAAAAAATTCTTAGCAGTTTTAAGATTCTCTTACTATCAAATTTGCATTCATCATCTCTTACCAGTACACATTCACAGTAACTCTGTTGTTTGCAGCAAAGTCCTTTCAAGCATACAAATGTACCACAAACTAAACAGACAGCAGGATCTTTAGGGACCTTAGTACAGACAGTACAAGTCTTTCTGTGATAATACTGGAAGATGGTATTATAATTCTCAGGCAACTGAAGGAGACGTGGCAAGTCCCACTTAGGCTCCTGAATAAGCAAAGCCTAAAAAGAAAATAAGAAAATATAGCTGTACATAGATTTACTTAAACCCAACAAAGTAAATGTCAATCTTCTTTGAAGAAAGGGAGTGTACACTTTGAGATTTTGTTCTTACTGCATTCCACACAAGCTCAATTGTGTCCTGTGACAGCCACCTGCCCTCTAGCTGAAGACAACCAGATGTGGCTTTCTATAGCAGCGGTTCTCAAACTTTTGCACCTTACTTCCCACCTACATAAGGTCAAAAAATCCTGGTCCCACCAGTCAACAAGCAGGGAGAGGTGGGGGTCTCCCAGAGGCCAATCGAAGCTTGCAAAAGCGAAACCAGAAGTCCCATTGTGGCACTTCCAGTTTCACCGCTGCAACCTGAGTCCCACCTAAAGGACCTTCACATCCCACCGGTTGAGAAACCCTGTTCTATAGCACTAAGGCTTCACCCAGAGAACTCTATGCCTGAGTAAGCTGCTCTGTTTACCCAACTGTTAAGGATGTAACCTGACTACTATTATTTTTTCCCCAAGATGCAAAGATATAGATTTTCTAAACGTAACTAATTTCACAGTTAAAAGAAGCCCAGTCTATGCTGAGGAGGTCCTCTGACTATGGTCATCCAGGTGTGGATCCAGGGGGGTGCAGCAACCCCCTTTCAGTTGACCACACTGCAAAAGCAGCAGTCAGGGTCTTTTTTTAAGTCCATGAAACAAGTAAGCATCCTCCCCTCCTCTCCCTTCTGTGCTCAGTGGCCCATCCTCTCCCCTCCCCCATCTACCACTGATGCCATCTCTAGCTGTTCCGGGGCAGAGGTAGAGTGGGAGCTCGAGAGTTATTCCTGCCCATTCTAGCTGGGCTGTGCGGGAAGTCAAGCTCAGTCAAGGACAGCAGCAGCAAGCAGGTTTTACCTCCATGAACAGTCCCCCAGATGTTCCCTGCCACCCTGAAAGCAGGCATGGGGGAAGGGAACCTTCCCTTCACCACCACTGTCGCTAGCCAAGCCTGGGTCTACATGCAGCCTAGTGGCAGTACAGCAGGAGTGGCTCTGGAACTTGAACCCTTCTACCCCCTTCCCTCTCCTGGTGTGTGTGTGTAGGGGTAGGGGGTAGAAGTAGGGGTGCAGTCAGCCTCGCAGTCCCCTTTATAAAATCCTGGATCTGCCAATGTGGTCATCAGTGGGTAGTCAATCATGATTTAACTATTGCTAATCCCCAGTACGGACTAGCAAAACTGCTACTTGTACTGAAATTTAGGACCAAGATTTTCAAAAGAAAAAGGTGAAGTTAGGTTCTGAAATTTGTATTGAGCAACTGGCTGTCAACAATTCATATGAAGTCAACAGGAATTGCTGAATACTCCATACATCTGGACTATAAGACAAGCCAATGCCTAATATTGGTTTTCTAATTTTACTGCTTGCTATTATTGAATATCTTAGGCTATTTTTTTTAAAAGAGACAGTAAATGAGCTGAGTCTACTCAATTTTGCAGTCAGCCTACTGAGACAGGCATGTAGATAAAACTGGGTATCTTTTTATCATATTCCTGTTTTGCAATTTTACAAGTGTTTAGAAGGGCAGGAATTCAGTAAAATACAGTAAAGCAGCAATTGCCTATTTTCAAGTATAAAAGGTACATATAAACAGTTTTATGACCATGGCTGGCCATAGCCTTTTGGATAAATCAGATCTACTGGAGCAAAAACACTGTAATTAAATTTAGGGTTCACATTTTCACAGCATTCAACCTAAATTGTCATGCAAATCCTATGCAATTGCAACGAGTGCAACACACAGATTATGGGTTCCAGAGTCTGTCTCTTTCCTGCCTACCTGGCTCTACAAACTTAGAAAATATTATTTCAAACTGTGGTATTATAATTATTGAAATAGAAAATGAAATGCTGTAATGGATACCTATTTAAACTGACAGTGCAATTATTTGTTGACCTCGTTTTTCACTACACGATGGATGCTTTCATTGGGCACCTATACATGTGCTCCAACATGCTCTGATTAGAATGTGCTGGGAGTCTGCTGTGGCGTTCTAATTGCTCCAAAAGCATTTTGAAACACAGGATACTGAATACATGAGGCACTGCAGGTGTTTTAATTAGAGCGGCTCCCAAGAGCTCTCACCACCACCACCCTGGAGCATATGTAAAAATGCCCATCATGTTTAAAAGTTTATTTCATCGATCCAGGTCTTGATATTTTAAATGTTTTCCTCTCCACCGTTCAAAGAAGACACAGCATCTCTTACAGGTCAATCTAGTAAAGATCTTTCATTTACTTGAATGTCAGTTTTACTTCTCTTTTCCACATACTTTTCACCTCTCAATGCAAGAGCTACAGTAATTTATTTCAGTTCTTAATCAACATTAGGTTTATTCTTTGCCTCTTTAATTGCTGTAAGTAGGTAATCAAGATTTTTGTAATCTAATATTGTTTTGCCTTGGTAAGTAAAGATCAACAGTGCTGAATTTCAGGATAAACAGTCCACATTTAAGCTATTAACCATATCCTTGGGATAAATTTTCAAGCAATTATTACAGGAATTTATATCCGTAACTCCCTGACTTTCATAGGTGTTGGGGTGACAAATGTAATTAGGCATCAAGTTAATATCCCAGGCTGGAAATGGACTTTGAGACCCCCAACGAGACATAAAACTAGGTTTTTTCTGACACAGTGGCCTGTAAAAAAACTATTCTCTTGTTTCATCCATAAAATCTTTTTTCCCCCTAGAAATATAAAGTGGAAAGGGACCTAGCAGTGAACAGATAGAAAACTCTGCCCTCTTTACAACTCGAACTCTTCTGGGATCTATCATCTTACAGTCTTATGTTCAAGCTAATAGTATACCTGTTTTGGCCACTGATGCTCTGTTTTCTATCCTTATCAACTTACGCACTTTCATTTTTCCTAAGTGTTTTAACTGAAAACACACAGAATATTTACAAGCAATACAACAAGTTCAATTAATGAGTGGGACAGATCATATTTGTCCATTTGGCAGTTTTCTAGAAGAATGTATCTTCTGTAGGATCCTCAAAAAATGCTATTTTGAATACTCATCTCCAACTTTCAGAAAGCATATGGTTTTGGAGTCTTCCTTTTCTTTTAGATAAGATTCCTAACCTGCCTGACCCACACACATTAAAACTATTTTGTTTTGTTAAAATTTCTTTTCATTAAAAAAAATAATTTTAGACGCTTTTTTAGAAACAGAAGTGTATGCATGCATACAGTGAAACAAGCGATTCTTCTTACACATCAACACTGTATTAAAGGGGCTACATTTTACATACCTTAGTTTGTTCTGGATGCCCATCTGCAAATGAAGCCAATTCTAAGCACCACTGAGATATCATGTCAAAAGCTGGCACTGGCCAATCAAGGCAAGAGGCACTAGTAAACTGATGTGATGACTGAAAAGATGGTAACAGACCCAGGCAACTTGCAAGAACAGTAAATTCTTCATGTTCCTTTTAGACAAGAAATATAAAATCTTAGATTATTTTGTTATAAACCCAATAGTATTACACTATTCTTATCACTTAATATGCCTCAATGACTTTACAGCTGTCTTGGCAGAGCCTGCTTGGAAGAATATTTGGGAGGAATTAATACAAAAAGGCTCTAGTTTTCCTAAAACAATGAGGACTGTATTTTCCAATCCACAAAGTTTACACCTTGCACTGCTTACAGCAATCAGAGACCCTCTCACGTCAGTTCCCCCCAACTAGGGAATCTCCACTGGTGTAAAGATAGAGGCACAAGTCTCTATGCCTGAAGATTTCAGTTCCAATGACAAAGACAGAGAGAAACAGTTTCAAGGAAGGAGAGAACAAAGAGTGAGGCTTTGTTACATCTGACTTCCTACTACTGCAAAGTCCCTGAAGACCTTACATTAGGGATATAAGTTAAAGCTGCTTTGTTGCAGTGGAGAATAAAGCCCATGAAATTTTAGCTTACACTAAGTCAACCCATGACTAAAGGAGTAGTGCAATCTAGAAATTATGAACTAGGTTTAAGATTACTTTGGTAATTCATGACAGAAGCAAATAAATGTTTAGGACTCCAATCCTACATGTATATGCTCAACTTTTTAGCATGAGAGCAGTCAAGCTGATTTCAATGGAACTAATTATTTCCCTAAAATTAGCTCATATATCACTTGCAGAATTGAGGTCTAAGCTAATAATTAGCGAAAAGGACAATAAAAAGGTAAATTAAGGCCATAAATTTTAGCAGAGAAAATGAATGGAATAAGACAACATAGGGGAAGATGACCAAAAGAAAAAAAGTGAAGTATTTATTGAATGAGTTCGGGTATGTCAAAAAACACCCGCAGGCTTGCAAGAAATATATTATTAAAGGAAAGAGCAATGTTGATAAGGTATAACCAAGGGTAAGGGAGAAGAGGCTTCAAATTAATAAATGACAGGACCAGATTATAAAGTGAAGTTAAGAATATGTACAAATGGAAAGAAAACTTGTGTTGGAGGATGTAAAGAAACATGCACAAAAGATTAAGCCAAATATTAAGACATTTTGCAAGAATACAGAATAATAGAAATTGGCGAAGGAGATAATACAGCTTTTTAACAAATGCACAACTGATTGGCAGAAAAGATACTGAAGATACATGACTGGCTTTTAGAAGAAAAGAACAGGAGAGGAGACAAATGCCAGAAACTAAACTAAAAAGAAAATTATACACTACGTAAAATCAGGACTGTTCCCAAGCACATATGAAATGAAATGCCTGGCAAGCATCTAGCTCCAAGTTAAAACAAGAATCATTACAGTATTCTGGGTTGAAAAAGCCACAAGGTAAACACTAGCAAATACAACTGATGAACTTAGATATGGATAAAAATGACATATTACAAGGATCCTTCTGTCAATAAAAGGTCGCTCTTTCCTGTCCACTGTAATTTTAAAAAGCAGTAAGAATAATATAATTCTATTTCCATGATCATCATTTCACTAATATATATTCTTGATAATTCTAAATAGTTGTCCTAGATTCTCTATTTAATTTAATTTTCCCTTTTACTTCAGACCACTGTCCCTCCCTCTGCCCTCTTATGCCAGTGATGGCCAACTTTCTAGGTAGACATACCACATATTAAACCCTCTGCCTTCACCAGTACCATTCCAATCCCCTTCCCCTAGCCAATCTGCTGTTTTCCACACTACCTACTGCTGTGCTGCCTGTCCCCTTCCCAGTCTGCCATATGCCACACACAGAGGCTGCCCATGCCACTAGTGGCTGGCCACCCCTGGTTTATACGATTACAAGTATTTGAAAGGCATCCGCCCAATTTATCTATTTCTACAAATGAAGCTTGTTGAAACAAGAGCAGGAGCTATCTGTATTGGGGAGCAATGAAATCACACATTCACATGTATATGCTGTAGTCCTACGGAAAGAGGGGGTACCTTGGATTGGTAGCTAGCAAAACTATCCATAACTCCATCTAGTTCGGGGTGGGCAAAATGTTGAATCTGGCCAGCAGCTCGACTCCACTTCCCAGCAACCCCTGCCCGTGTTGCTGCAGCCAGATTCCATGGAGACCCCAGCAGCAGTGGGGCCATGACAGCGCAAAACAAGGGTTTCCAAGGAGACTGGCCCCAGCAGCGCTGGCAGGACATGCAGCTGGGTGGGGAGCTGCTCTGGGGCCCAGCCTGGGATCTTGTTGCGGTGACAGTGTGGTCTAAAGCTGGGGCAGAGCCGTGATCTGCTGTCTGCACACCTCTGCCTAGGGTGTGCAGGCAGCAGATCAGAGTTTTGCCTCATTTCTGGACCATGCTGTCACTGCCAAAATATCCTGGCCCCAGAGCAGCTCCCCACCTGGTCACACACCCGCCAGTGCTGCTGGGGCCAGTCTCCTTGGAAACCCTGGTCCTGCACTGTCACAGTCCCGCCTCTGCTGGAGTCTCTACCAAAACCACATGCAGCTGGGTGGGGAGCTGCTCTGGGGCCCAGCCTGGGATCTTGTTGCGGTGACAGTGTGGTCTAAAGCTGGGGCAGAGCCGTGATCTGCTGTCTGCACACCTCTGCCTAGGGTGTGCAGGCAGCAGATCAGAGTTTTGCCTCATTTCTGGACCATGCTGTCACTGCCAAAATATCCTGGCCCCAGAGCAGCTCCCCACCTGGTCACACACCCGCCAGTGCTGCTGGGGCCAGTCTCCTTGGAAACCCTGGTCCTGCACTGTCACAGTCCCGCCTCTGCTGGAGTCTCTACCAAAACCGGCTGCAATGACATGGGCAGGGGCTGCTGGGAAATGAAGTCTACTGTGGGTCTGATTCTGCCTTTGTCTGCTCCAATCTAGAGTAGGTGAGCTTGCACGCATGCATAACTAAGTATAAACAAAGGAGAAAAAACACTTCCTGATTATGAGGAACAACAGACTCCTTTACTACCTAACTTCCATGTATTCCTGGAAGAGATTCATCCTGAAATGTTATGTGCTTGGTATTTGCTTCAAGCTATTTAATTCCTGTAAAATTTCATTGAAACAGGTCCACTGTTTCTGAAAAAGGGACTAACCTATAACAAAGCCAGATGTTTCTAGAATATTTTGTCTTTTATGCAATTTTGGTACCTAACTCTCTTAAGTCACCTTGGCAAATTACCTATGGCTACAAGCTCTTTAGGGCAGCAGCTCTCTTATTTGTATTTCTTGTGCATCTCAAAGCTTGCTGTCAGCACTTACTAAAAATGTTCAGTGCATTCATTTTTTAATTCTTAATTGAAATGCAGAAAAAACTTTATATTCACAACAGAATGTGAGAGTCCATGTATTAACATTTAATATTTATGCCCCTCTTACAGCAATGGTGACAGGAAGCCAATTGTTTCCTCAATACATCTAAATGTTTAAATGCAGCACATTCTTTATTTCCAAGTCCTGGATTTTTCTCATAGCAGAAAAGCAAATGGGGCTAAGCCTGTAAATGCTCTTCATATAGAACTCTTAACCTTTAATGGAGTAAATGTCAATAAATGAGAGGAAATTACATGCTGGTTTCACTTCTGATAAAAAATAAATCTAATCCTTTAGAATTATAATAATCTAGCACATGGGTGTCAGACATATGGCCTGTGGATCCGATTTGACCTGTGGAGCCCTATGACCCAGTCCACAGATCTTGGACAGATGGCGCACAGGCTGGACCTGGCACTGCAGGAGCTGAAGGCAGCACAGGGAGTTGATCCAGGGTGCGTACTGCATGCAACACCCACAACAGACACACCATGCTGGCTCCGGGCCTGGTCTGGATCAGACTGTGCTGGAGCCAGTGCACAGGGCCAATCTAATGGAGAGCCATGACAGCATGCACCCCAAGCCACATGCAGCACGCATGACCTGTCCAACCCAATGCGCCACACATAGCATGTACTAGCCCTACTCTGGGGCTCACTGTACAGGCAGCACAGGGGGCAATATGGGGCATATGCTGCATGTAGCACCCTGCCGGACTGGTCCTGAGTGCTGGCTCCAGTGCATGGTCCCAATCTGGCATGCAGACCAGCCTAGTGACCCTTATCTGACAACCTTGGTCCAGCATACTAAAGAGCAGCGCCGTTTAATTCTTACTGGAATAGCATAAAGAGAAAAATTCTGTGGATTTTTTGTGCTGCCACATAGCTACAAAAATAAAGGTGAGATATTGTGACCAGTAAGTGACTGAATCCTTCTTTATTTAAAATTCTATTTGCATACAACAGAGTCCAATTATTCCTAAATATAAATATCCTTTAGACTTCCATGAGTTATGCAAATGAAAAGGAAGGATCCAGCCCATAATATAGACCAAAGCTCTACCCATGACTCCTGATACTACACTAAAAACAAATATCTTGAGCCTTACACCAATAAAATTACTTATTTAAATGTATCTTTAGTCTGCTAGGTGCCAACCAGGAAGCGTGCTACATCTAAACAAATATCTACCCGTGACAATATAAGACACTGAAATTCTCAATTATTCTGTAGGTGAGACACATTCCTCAATAATGATATGCAATTTAACAGAAAAAACACTCAGACCTCTGCTTATTGTACCTGGCAACTGGGCAAATCCCCTCCAAAAAGATGGTGTTGAAGAAGGCTTGTGATCCTGAGGAAAGGCAGACAGAACTGCTGTAGGTAACACTCTACTGACTGAGGAGACCAAACACCAGGGCTAATCTACAGTGAGATGAAAAAGGGTCCCATTAAAATTCTGCTTTGGCTACATTCACTCCTAAACAAGTAAGTCTGATACAATTCAGGTTAAAAAGTGTGGTGTGTTATACATTACTTTTCAAAGGATGTAAATTCACTAATATATTCAAGTAATTTAGGAATATAGTACCTTCAACTTGGAAATTTTACAAAGCAATCTCACTGTAGCAGATGTAATGGCTTGTGGGCCATTATAAAACCAACTCCCCCAATCTTTTCTAATAACTTTCTTAATAAGGCAATAGTCATCTATAGATCCTGTCAGAAAAGAACTCAGACTGACAAATCATTTCCAGAGGAATGGGCATTGCACTGGAAAAAAAAAATGCAACCTCAGTTTTTTGTACTGTTTGTTTCAAGGGTACCTTATAGAAATCAGGTTAAGAATGTATAGAGTCTAAAATGGGATAAATGTTGGAGAAACTGTGGTGAGAGAGGAATTTTATGCATGTATGGTGAAATGTCCAGTCACCAGGGAGTATACTTGGAATTAGTTCTTAATCAAATATTTGTATGGCTTGGTTTTTGTTAGCAAATAATAATGATCCTTTGATAATCCTCCTGGAGCTTTAGCGCAGAAAGAACACGCTCAAAATAATGAAGACACAATTAGAAGACACAATCTCCTCTCTTAGTAGTCACTTTGAGTCCAATTTCACTAGAAAAAGAAAAATCATCTTCATATAGGAGACTTATGGCATAATATGGACAGCTGTACTCAAAGTACATTCCTTCACAAAACACTTATCCAATTGTTTTTAATATTAATATTTGATAGACAACCTTGCTTTGCTAAAAATTAAGAGACCGTAGTTTCACTCAGTTTAATAAAATCACCAGGAACACCAGATCCCGAATAGCTAGACATTCAGTCTGTAATATGGTAACACCCTTATAAACAAAGTAATTTGATTATCATATACGGATTATGTTTCTCTAAACCAACCTCCAGCTGTTTTCATGATCATTATATTGTTCCTGATAACATAATCATAATTTGTAAACCAACTAAAACTTCCTAAATAAAAATTTGTTAAAAAACATACCATGGGTAATTCGTCAGTTTCTCCTTCCACAAATATCTTCCCTTTAGAGAGCTCGCTAATCACATGACCCAGTAATGTTTCCCAAGACTTTTCTCCGTTTGATGTATTCTGTGAAAAAGGCAGCAGAAAACCATGTTACAGACGCTATGGAGTGACTTTTATAAACACATTTTGTATTGAATGGATGATGTTTTAAGTATAAGTAAATGCTACAGAACACTACACAATATTTAGGATTCAAACCAATATTTCAACAGGCAAAAGCTAAAAAATCCAATGCAATTCAGATGGAATATATTTAGCATGCACAGTGAAGTTAAATAGCAATTCAATTTTCAAATACATGCATTACAATATGACGATAATTTCTAATAATGTATTTCCCACTTTTCTTGCATGATAATAAAAAGGCTGATTTTAAAATTAGAGATGATAATTTTATGATTTATCATCATGGTTTAAATATAATTTAAACTTGAAATAACCCATTCTAGAAGAGTAATTCCCTATAATGTGTTAATACAAATGAGAAAAGAAATATTTCCTATTTATACTGAACAAGGAAGATGCTATGAGAAAATGAAATGCTATGTACAAAGTATGGGTAATATTTACTACAGGCAAGAAAAAAATTATTCAGTGGAATTATTTTTTAATTGGTTACTTACACTTGTACCATAATAATTATGATTTAGTAAAGCAAAGCATTTCAGGAAACAAAATAAGCCAAGGTATCTCCATAAATATTTTCCTTGACATTATATCAAAATATATACAAATAGTATTAATATTAGATGTCAATGTTAGCGTATGTTAGTACAGTATAACACAACTAACAATGAGACATAAGGATGATTCTTTAACTACAAAAACTAAAACAAAACAAATAAAATGGGCTTAAAGCTTTAGTATACAATGAAGCATAAAATTGAACAACAATTTCCTTAATGTACAAAAGTTATTGTTATCTCTGTCTGTCAGGCAGAACGTAGGGCAAGATGGCAGCTTAGAGACTAACTGGTTCACAGAGGCATGAACTTTGGTAGGCAACAGCCCAATTCACCAGATGCTATGAATGAAATTGCAGAAAGAAAAGGTTTTAAATAGAAAGGGAACAAAGAAAAGGGGCAGGGAGTGGGGTGGAGGGAAGGACAGGGGAAGGGAGAACTGTTGAGTAGCAAAAAGTGGGCTGAATAGCTCAAAAGGGATAAATAAAGCAGTTACCACATTTAAGGATATTAGTGGTTAATAGCTGCAGTAATAACTAGCCCAAGTAATAAAAATCTATATTTTGTGTTCAGACCATGCTTCACACAATCCAGTCTGTGGATGATTTAGCGTTCTACAATTTCACATTCAGTTTTTAAAGTTTTGCTGTTTAACGATAGCTACTCTGAGGTCAGTGAAGGAATGTCCAGGGAAGTTAAAGTGTTCTGCCACAGGCCTTTTTTGTCTTTCTGGAATCAATGGCAAATCAGTGTAGATTCATTCTTTTATGTAGAATTGCCCCATCTGACCAATGTAGAGAGCAGAGGGGCACTGTAACCAGGTGACAGCATATATGACATTAGTGGAGATGATGTGGTCTGCATCGATGATGGGGAACAGCTAGCATCTGGGTCTGTAGCAGGCTTGCTGCTGACTTGTTGAGAACTGGAGTTAGGTAGCCTGTTGCTAGTGAGATGTTGTTTGAGTTTGGGAGGGGAGGGAACGGCTAATATCTGTAAGCCATGAGAGGTTTGCCCCCTAAGATTACCTTGAGATGGTTATAATTTTCCAGCAGGGGCTGAAGATCATTGATGATTTGCCCAAGGTGTTCAAGCTGGAAACTGTAGGTGATGATGAGAGGAATTCTGCTGTCCTTGTTACAGGGCTGGTATTGCAGCAAGTCAGAGCAGAGTGGCTCTATTAATTTGAGTGACTATGGTTTTGGGACTGTACTGTAAGTGTAGGGACCTGGAATAGGGCTTCCTAAATTGTGCATCCCAGTCAGTGGGATTACAGCAGGTATGGTTATAACATAGACCTTGGCTGTAAACAATGGATGTAGTAGTGTGCTTAGGATGAACACTGGTGGCACAGAAATAGCTGTAGTGGTCAGCTGGTTTCTGATACAATATGGTAGTGATGTGGCCATACGAAGTTTCACAGTGGTACCCAAGAAACGAATTTGCTGGGTGGAGTGCTCAAGAGTCAGTTTGACAGAACAATGGAAATTGTGAACGTTCTGATATATCAGTTTTCATAACTCACTTTGGTTGCAATTCCCATCATGTGAATTCATTTCCATGTGAGTCGTGGAGAGAAGGAACCAAGGACTAGCCCTTCTCATTACTTAAACACTTTGCTCAAGCCTAAAGACAGCAGTTCCAAAAATCTATTCCAAGTCCTTCCTTCTGAGAACTTGATAAAGAGATGTTTCCTCCCTACTCTATGTGCCCTCTCTCTCCAACTCTGTTATCCCTGTATGCCTTTCTTCTGACCATTTATTCTCAGCTACCATTTTCAGTTTATTCTTTTTTCCTCTTGTCTTTTTAATTCCACTTTGCAGTCTTCTTTTTATTTTTAAAATTTTTTTCTCGTTTCTGTTTTTGTTTTTTTCCTCTATTTGATTTACTAACACCAAACACAAGTGATACGCAATGATTTCCCACACAATACTGTTAACATCGAAAGACAGGCATGTCAATCAAAATTCTAGCTTTTTCTTTTCGTAGCAAAGAGAATATACTAGTGCTAATTAATTAGTTGGGTATGTCAAGGTTCACCATTTGTGACTGTAAATGCCTTTAAGAAGCAAAGGAAATATTGCTTAATTACTCCCTTCCTTGGTCCAAGAACACAGTTTGGTAAATTATGTCATACATTGCTTACGGGTTGTAAATACTTCCATACTGTTATAAAAAATTGGAAAATAGTATTATGTTTATTAATAGTATGTAGAAAACCCACCTACGGTCTGACGTAATTCTTTATTTTCATACAATCAAATATTTCATCATAGATAGCAACTGAAACATTTTAAACATATGTTTGGATAAAACATGTTCCTTTCTATTTGTATTTTACGCAGGGTAAAAAATACAGCCTATATTTATCAAGCTGACTATGAAAGAATACTAACTGGCAGCATTATTATCTATTTCATGTGCTCTGTCACAGATTTAAACCTGTAAAATTGGCCATCACTAAAGTCACATTCAGATAAAAAGAAAAATGTACTGATCTAATGTGAAAAGTATCAGGGCAATATACAGTATTAAGAAAAAAATGCAACCCACCGCTAATCCAGCTAACAATAATGCAGCACCCATTCTATTGTCACAGGGGTGTACCATGTGCAGTGAAAAACTCCCAAGCCCTTGGGATCTTGGCAGCCACAATCCTAAGGGTCCAGGAGTGCATGAAACCCCATGTGCCAAGCATAAAGCACGATGGGATCTAATGCACATGGGTATGGCAGTAAGCCCAACTGTGTGAATTGGGCATTAGATCCCATTGCACCTTTTCTGCATATGTAGAGGGGACCTAAGTGAAACATGCATATGGGTTTCAAAAAATTAAAACCAGAATTAGTATTTGTATAATTAAAATAGCGTTAAAAATGTTTTTATTAACACTTTTGTAGATGTTTGTGCTCATGACAAGGAGAGACTGATGTTACTGGATACAAGGTGGCATTGTGCAAGCATTTATACTCAACTCCACTAAAACCCCGCAACTTCTGGAACATTACAATACCTTCTATATATTACAAACATGGCTGAATATTCGTGCCTAAACATGTAGTTTTAGTTCAGGTGAACAAATATCCACTAGATTAAGCTAAAAACAAACAAAATTAACTCACTTGGTATTTATAAAACAGTTGAACCAGAGATAGAATTCCAATGAAAAGAAGGCCACATTTATTTTAAATTTACAATTGAAAGATATAGCATCCTAAAAATGCTTCATACATTTCTTAAGCAAACCTATTAAATGTATGGTCTTTAGTAAATAACCAACCTTTTTAAGAGCTCCTGAGTTCTTCCATGCCATCCTGTCTTCACCACTACATTTAATAGAAAGTGCTGCCAGGGCTTGAGTATACAACAGTGTAAACAGCACCTTTATAATGCAGGTGAAGTGTTCTATAAAACAAACACAAATCATTAGCTTTCAAACTTTTTACCCAACATACACTGTCTCTCCCAGTTTATATACAGAATGTTTCTCAAATGCATGCTGAATCCAGCATGAAAAGGTACCAAACTTCAAAACACAGAACCATCTTAAAAGTGGATATGTTGCTTTTAAATGTCTCACCCTGACAACCTAGAAGACCTATGGGAATTTTAACATGTGCACCCGATGCAGCACTGGGCACTTTTAATTAGCGAGCCACACTAATTAAAAGTGCCCACCACTGCATCAGGAGCCGGTGTATCAGTTGCGCAGTGCGTGTCAATGCTGAGAAAATGGCGCTGATACGTTTTGAACTAAAGCACAATGAACATGTCTTAGTTCGAATTGCACCATCGTCATTTTCTCAGCACTGACGCACACTGCGCTACTGATGCATGTGATGCACAAGGCTGCCGGAGTGCGTCAATTTATGTGCTCCAGCAGATTCAATTAATCGAGTCGCCTCTAACATGCTGGATTTCCAGCACATCAGAGCAGACTCGCCACGTGTGCAAGTGCCCTATAGTTTCTGTTGTACATAATGCACAAGCATTCTTGCATTGGTCTATAAATTTATTTTAACCTTGACTGGGAGAAACTTCCTTTGTGGCCTTAGTGACATTACAAAATTTTGTCCTAGAAACATAGAAAACATGGATAAAAGGGAGCATAAAAGAATCTTCTAGTCCATCCTCCTGCCCTATGGCAGTTTCAATTTAAACCATTCCTGACAGATATATGTGCTTAACCTCACTTTAAAAACCTCTAACAAAGGAGTAATCTATAATCTCCTGGAATAATCTACAACCACTCCGCAGCCCTTCCTGGTCCACTCCCCCTCACTTCTTCCTCCTCAAGATCCCCCTGGAAATAGTCATGTAGGTCAGTTCTGCCTGTTCTGAGCACCTCTGTTTCTGGGAAACACCCTGAAGAGTCAGACTGGGAAGGGCTGCATCTTAAGCAGGCACTTCTGTTTGCTTTAGGCTTAGCAGATAACCCTAATGAAAACAGAAGCCTGCATTCATACTGCAGCATTTCCCAGTCTGGCTTTGAACAAGGCACACAGGGCACTTATAGAGCATGCTCTGAATCTAAAAAGGTTGACAATCACTGATATAATGTGACCCAACAGCACAGTTGAGTTAAAATACGCCCTCCAAAGTCAAGGGCCAAACAAATTTTGTGCAACAAATGAGATTAAAAGGATTTGGAACTCAGTGTTGTGCTCTCTCCCTCCTCTCATATCCAACATTCAGGGTTTCTTGGGCACATAATTCCATGTTTGACTGGCCGATTCATCTCTGAACTAGTAACAGTTTTTGTTTATCAAATGCTAAAGAGAAATTAAAGCAGACAACCCTATGAATTTTGATATTCTTTTAACCCATCTGAACAGAATACACTTAGTAAGCACAAGTTGCATCTAAATAGTCTTTTGTAACTACATGATTAAAAAGGCAGTAATTTTTGTATCATCACCATCTGTATCCTATATTAAACAACCCAAAGCACATACTTTACTTCCTGTTTCAACACAAATAAAATCATTTGCGTATAATGAATTTCAGAGTATGTCAGGCATTTGTGATGGTTGCACACTCTTCCCTGAGAGAGTGATTTCCTGAGATTCTAAGACAATTGAGTCCATGTTAGTTTAGGACTTAGCTCTGGTACTGAAGTCTGTTTACAGAGAGATCTGAGTCAGCAGGACAGTGTATATTAATTTAACACAATGAAGGTATGAATGAAAACACGATATGACTTTGTATTTCTCATTCTCCCAAGAGAGTTTTCATAGCCACTATTCTTCAAATATCTAGACTCACTGTTGCCATTATGTCTATGATGACATGTCTAATACTGCATACTTTTATGAGCTAGGAAGGTGACCTGACAGAGGCCTTCTTAAGAGTTTCTCTTGTACTTGATTCTACTTTTTATAATAAACTCCAAATAGTACACATAGGAAAATGAAACTGCACATAAGTGATAAAAATTACCATATTCTCTCACATACAATGAATGTATGCCCCAGAATGTAATAAGCACCTTATTTTTGAGAAACAGAATGAAGAAAAGAGATCTTTCCTTGTAGTAAATTACTGAGCATTACCACCTAGGGAGCCACACTTTCTTGACTAAGGTCATTGCTCTAACCCTATCGATCACCAAACATTGGGATTCTGGATTATACTATATTAAAGTTAATTATTAATGCTGAGAGCACCCATATGGAATAACTATGAGGTTAGATTAATCATAAAGCCTTAGTATGTCCATTTAAATGCTAATATTGCTGACATTAAAGATCTATAATAATGTTGTTGTTTTACTTATAAAATAACTGTTCTCTGCATAACAAGGTAATTTTTTGAAGTGCAGAAATATGAGAAGAATGAAGAATTGCCTCTTAACTAATAAGTTAAAAACTAACAATGATTTAAAGCATGTAGAAAAAGTTACTTTTTTAGAGAAGAAATAAGTATTTCCTTTAAAATTTCTAATAACATCTAATTTATATCTGTTTATATTAGAGATGAAATGAGATGATTTTACACATATTTAAGCTTCACTTTAATCTGCTATGCAGTTACATATAAAGAGACACACAGGATATTTTAGTAATAAAAATGCAAAAGTAGAATATTCCATGCATATACAATTTTCTCAGTATAATTTCATCTTTTGCCCCTAATATGCAAATAAAACAATATAATCTGTAGGCACGAATATGTTGTATTAACTATTATAAAGGAAACACATTCTGCTTTTTGAAAATCTATTTGCCACCAAAAGGCTGCTGCTTATTGTAAAACAGCAACCTGCAAATCCTATTCTATTTGTTTATTTAAAAATCCATAATATGCAAGAAAGGTATTTTGACCAACTAAAGTTAGTAAGTTAGTTCTATTAGGGTAGAAACATTCAAAAGATGTCTTTGTCAATACAGACTGGGGGTCATAGCTTTAGGTTCAACAAAGCTTCAGTGCAGGACCTAAGAAAAAGGACCAAGCTTGTACTAATGCAGCCTTTCCACACTTTTCATATCCTCAGGGCAGTTCTGCTGGCTGCAAAGCCCTACCAGGGGCAGTTGTGCTTGCCAGGAGTCACTGGAATGCTTCCTTTGAACATTAAGATACAGGTATAGGTCTTAAACCTAGAATGGAACTGGTTATCTAGACAGGTTGTGGAAGCTCTGCCACTGGATGTTTTTAAATGCAGGTTAGACAAACTTTTGTCTGGAACAATTTAGATATGGGTGGTCATGCCTTGAGCAGTTGTTTAGGTGAACCTTCGCAAACCCTTCCAAGACTACTTTTCTGTGATTCTTTGATGTTTGGTGGGGAAATAACGGTGAGGAAAAAATACTCTCCAGCAGGCTTATATTTTCACAGGTGAAGGAGAGAATGTATGACATTTCTGCAATAAATGAATCTTTCCCAGAGTTAATGTCTTCATACCCAAATAGCCTACAGTGACATTGTTAAAAAAACCCACTCAACCAAAAAACCCTAAATAATGCATTATTTTTATTGGGTCATTATTGGCAAGAGCAGGACTTTTGCAGTGCTCTTACAGTGAGTTTTTAAAAAGGCTTAGAGCTGCTTTAACCTGTAATTTTTTAAAACTGACTCTTAGGTAAACTACATTTCTTTGCTGAAACTATTTGACAGTGACCTTTTATACAGCTCAAGTTAAAACCCCTCAAAGACAAAGTCTATATGGGAAACATTAACAGAGTGCTAGCTCTGGGCTAGAATAGATGTTTAGTTCTCCAGGGAGAGTCCCTGCTCACTCTGAAGAAACCACAAGCGTACAGAAGTTCACAATTTTTCTCTGAGAGTAGAAGTGGCCACTCACGGAGAAAAATAACTTGGGAACAACGCAAGTGAAGTGGTTTCCCAGAGAATCTCTCTCAGGAGACAGAACTTCTGTATAGGCAGCAGATGCAGAACCAGTCTCTGCAATCCCAGGGTGTTTGGCTTCCCCCCTCTCCCCTCCCACAGGAGGAGGGAGAGCATGTATCAATCTCAGCCAAGAAGGGAGCAGAACACACCTTCTGAGTGCTTTAGACTGGAAAAACCCAGAACCGAAGCAGTTAGGGGACATGTTCTGCTCCTGGCTTGTTCCCTGCCTGAATCACTCTGCAGCACTTGGGTTGCTGAACTTCCATACAGGTCAGTTTTTCTCGCAGGAAAGCAAACGTGGGGGAGTTTCCTGGATGTTTTGAATGTGTATATGCAGCCTCTAGCACTTCTATAAAATATTATAATTTATTGATAACTCAACAAACTTCTTTTTCTGTCATTAAATATCAAGTTAAATGTTATAAGCTGGAAGGCAACAACTACAATAAGAAAGTTTGCCAAGAAAGCAAAAATCAAAGAAAAGGTTTTTATTTAAACTGGAAAGTCACCCTATATAAACAACTATTTAAGTTTCAGAGTCAGAAAAATATTTATTTGGAAAAAACATCAAAAGAACAATGGATGTTGCTATTGAAATGCAAGATAAACCATGAAAGATATATCAAAGCCTCCATATACACATAAATATATAATCTTTTATGCTGAAAGGAGGTTACTATTAAAGTTAAGACACACCCTATAGTTAGCCAAGATTCTTATCCAGCGATGAAAGTGAAATATTAATGTTTGCCTGGATACTTTTTGGTACTATCTTGTTGCAATGCACTGAATGTTTATTGTAAAGTTTGTTTTTGGATACAAAGTGGCACCTAGGAGCCAGATTAAAGCTGTAAATGATGAGTGGATGGAAACACTTATTCCTTTGTAAAAAGAAACTCCACTGGTATACACCAATGCAGATGGCTCCTGAACCAGTAAACAGGCATTTCACTGGCAGACTATAGCTTCCTTTTAGTGCTTTATGTTAAAGCAGCCCTCAAGCTGCTTTTGAATGCTCTTGAAAAGCTGGGGTGAACCCAGAAAGTCAAGCATATCTCTGATTGACCCTCCAACCATTCCACTGCCACAGAGCACCAAGCTGAACATCAGTATGTTTGGTTTAAATTACTTGCCATCATCACACAGGAATACTATGACAGAAAAAGCTTTAACCAACAGAGTCTCCTTTTCTGTTCTTGCAGTACACTGCTATAAATGTTACACACCTTCCTACTTCTGCACGTGCTAATAGGGGTTCTAAAGACAACAGCCTCATTTATTACATAATCCTGATTCACTCCCTAATATGTGTCCAAATTGTATACTTTATCACGGTTTCATCAGTGGTAACTCAGTCAGGCTGATATTTAAATCACTTTGAAGCACTTTTGGTGGACATTATTTAATCACACATGAATTCACAGTGCCCTAAATCAAAATGCCAACCATGTCAAACCTACCCATCTTAAGACTTATCAAAAAAATTCAAAAACTGTTTCACCATTTTGAATGCAGTGATTCTTTTGCTGATCACTCTATATTACCCTCTTATTCTACTTGTTATAAATTGATGTGACTAGTGCCTGTAAATGCTCTGACCTCCACCAAAGTTTCTCCTGTAATAAAAGACTTAATTTGTGGTGTTCTTTCTTTGTGATGGGTTCAGATCAATTTTCCTCTCACTGAATGAGAAGACTGAACAGTGTAATGGCATTTATTTTCCCTTAATCAATGAAGTATTGAAAAAGATACCAAGACAATCCAACAGATAATACGGCAGTTAATGCAATTCCCAGAGCTATATTTGAAGGGCACTAGATGAAGTGTGCATCCTCTATATAAAGCGCTAATGTTTTCCAAAAATACTATGTAGGTACAATTAGAGCCCAAAAAGGATGAATAGATTAAATACCACAAGAATAAAGTAATTATAGTTTACCATGGGAACCATAATCAAAGGTACAAATAAATATTTTACAGGTTTTGAAATTGCCTATACTCCAAATGTAGACATTATGGCGTGGAATCCAGTACCAGCATAAACAGTTTCTCTCAAAAATGAAAAGAGAAAGCCCTTCCATGTATGCTGTATTCTTAATTGCACCCAGCTTCTCTTTGTTCTTATGACTTGAAGGTCAGTGTCATTGGATTCCCCATCTTTTCTCCCATGAAATAGTTTTTACGAGCATTCTAGAGACTGGTATATAGGAAAGAACACAATTCACTCACTTTGCATTGGCACCTGTGTGCAACATGGCCACTATTTGCTCTGTAATCAAAAATCTGGAAGTAGTGTAGGAAGCAGCATGGTCAGATGTGGATGTTATTCCTCACTCTACCACTGACTTCGAGACAGTCACTTTACCTTTCAATACTTCTACTTTCCCATTAGTAAAAGTGCGATTAGGATACTTAAATTTGACAACTACACACACACACTGAAAAAGAGCTAAAATTATTACTATTGTATGTTGGACCAAGCTTCCTTCTACAAGTTTAGAGAGCAAGAATTATGGAAGGCTTTTCCTCCTTTTTGTCTATTCATCTTTTATTACAAAGTTTTACGAAACCCATTCTGATTTCTATCTTAGTGTGTTATAGACTTGAAAAAGTTTATATTCATCTTCTCCCTGCCACTTTGCCTTGATCTTCTCAGCCACCACATGTTCTGGCCAAAAGCAAATGAAAAACGTGTGGATGATGTAACATTTGACAGAAACCTCTACTGGAAGCTTTGCTCTAAATTGAATGTTGTCTTTCCTAATATAAAAGTGCAATTGCATAAAAAGCTGTCCTACATTCTTAAGTAAAATAACCACTGGAAGATTAAATCATTTGCACCTGTCTTTTTCCTTCCTTGTAAAAAGAACAATTCTAGAGCTAATTTCTGCAGTGAGTCTTCTATATTGCAGTTACCCCTTTAAGTCCTTCTATCAGAAGAACTTTCAGATTCTGATTATTAAAAATACGGTGACTATAATAAATGGATTATTTCTATGACAAGCTGTTTTTCATTCTTGATTCAGTGTTGACTCTCTTTGGATTACCAAAAATTAAAAACTAATGCATTGATATTGCACTGAAATAAGATAACAAAATAAACAGAAAAACAATTACTAAATATACATAGCCCCCTACAAGGTCCTACTCCCGAGCTGAGAATTAGTGAAACACTCAATAACTAGGCATCTGCTCCCACTGAATGGCCATATAAAGCTTTTATTACCCTTAATGAAAGTTAGGTGCATGCGTCAAGGGGACAATAGACCTCTTACTTAGCTAACTGCAAACTAATGAAACACAACTCATATTAAATTACAATGAACATTACTGTGGCCAGTAGTGCCTCAAAATTGAGTATATAAATGGTCAACAAGGAACATAACAATTCTGTTGTATTTTTAGCTTCTCTATTCATTGCCAGTGAGCTAACAGGAATATTTTATATAAAGTACTAGAGATAAATAAAAAAATCATGGATTCAAAAGCTCTGAATCACCTTATTCTGGAACAAGTATTGACTACTGACAAAATTAGCCATGCAAAACTGATGTTTATAAACAATAAGCATGTGTATGCATGAGAAATACAATATCTTTAATTCTGATAATGACAACTTTAATTTATGGTGGTCTATATAATATTTGATTCAGTTATTCTACAGTCTGCCTCCATTACAGCAATTATCATCTTAGCATGCAACCTCCTATTATATGTGATTGCTGCAATTTGAACTCTTACATTCAAAATAAATTACTATGTTTTACCCTTAGGCACCAAGTTCAACTTGAAATATTGAGTTGCCCCCTTTACAGTGAAGAGATGAAGGTCATGTAAAGGACGCTTTTTCCCCAGTACAAGAACTTAACAGTTTTTCTTCAGCCCTTGCATCTTTACTGTATTAGCTGACAGATAAGGTGGGAAGACAGGGGACACAGATAAGCCTGTCAAGCCACAACAAAAATTTCCGTTCAGTGCCACCTAATGTAGATAAGGTAGAGTCATTTTAGAACCACAGCAGACAAGCTCTGTCTTTCTGTTTTAAAAGCCACCAGGAATGCATACTCACATATATAATCATCTAACTATATACATTTTTGTAACATACCTTTCTGCAATGGTTGTGGCATGGTTAAAATCTGGATAAGCAAAAGAGAAGAGACATCTCTGTAAAGTACTGGAACCTCTGGTAGTTCTTCACTGCTCATCCTGAAAAATTATGAAAATAATCACGTTTGACACTAGAATCCATCTTTTATTTTTGTTTTACTTTATATTGTATTTTTAAACATTCTTTATTGCAATAGTATGTTTGAGTGCAAGCTTTTAGAATTCTGCTAGCTGATGAATCTCTAATGAAGCTATGCTTTTAAGATAATTTAATATAAAAAACTATAACAAATCACATTAGTAGTATATAAGAAACTATAACAAATCACATTAGTAGTAAGTTGAAGCATTTAAAAACATTTATTATTGGTACAAAAAGTTTCTAAAAATAGTGGGAACAACTCAATAATCCATCGCCCTAAACACCTGGATTCAAAAACCTGCTGGACACTCAAAAAAAATCATTATACCTTAAGATTCTGGCATCACAATTTATCTACTTCTTTTCCAAAAGGGTGGCATTTAGCATATAAACAATCATATACCAATACAACAGCACTGAAGCCAAAAATATCCATCTAAGAATTTATAAGAAAGATTCCCTTCATGTGCAACATGGAATTAAAAATTATTTTGCTATACGTAAAGTAAAATCATCTAGATTTCTGGTTAAAAACGGGTTGAATACAGCAACCTTTTATTAAAGGTTTTATGGAAAAAGCCAAAGGGATAGAATAAGAGAGAGAGCAATCACAGAAAGAGATATTTTTTTTAAATCAGATTCATTCAAAGATACTATGTTACATAGCAGTTATCTATTTCTATGTAAAATAGGTTAGCAGGTATTGGTGGCAGTTTTCTAGCTCGATATAAAATTTTATACTCCAAAAATACTTACAGGTAGAGTATAGGCAACCTGAGATAGTAAGAGCAGTAATGACATCAGTTGGGTCAATCACTGCAATCAAAATAGGAAGGAAATTCTTGTCACTGGCTGGGGTGAGTCTTCCAAGCAACAGGACACCCCCTCTCACAGGCTTGTGTGGGGGAAGACAAGAATGTATGTAGCAACGGCTAGGACACCACTATAATCCTCATAGCGTCCACGTCCCCTACTGATGGCCTGCAGAATGCACGTGTGGAAGAGATTTCTTCTCGTTCTCCTTCCCACATTGTGAGGCTGCACTAGCAGCACAGGTACTAGAAACCATCCCGTGCATTCCTACCATCACTAAACAGGATTACAAACAGCTGATTGGCTCATCTACTGAAGCAGTTGTGAGGAGCTGATTCTAGCTGTTGATGCTGGATAGCCATTCTGGTCTCCGTTCTAGGCACAACCTTTTCTAGTGTGCTAGATCTCTTCTGACACGGATTACCAAGGTATGTCAAATCTGGGCACTTGGCAGAACTGCCAAACATTTATAGGTTATTTCCCCTTCCCTCCCCCCGCATTTGTTATCCCATAGTTCGGCGCTAAAATTACGTTTGTCACAATTTTGGTCGATTTCAGTGTGGTTGGTGGATAAAATGATCTGATGAAAAGCCCAATAATGCAACAGGCTACTTAGCCAAAGGCCATGAGCATATTGAAAGGGTGCACAATGTGTAGCATCACTCAGATTGCCCCTGTGAAGGACTGGGAACACAAAAGGGACACTACCCTCAAAATGACCTAAGTCAGGGGCAGGCAAAGTCCGGCCCTCAGGCCAACAGTGGACTTCATTTCTCAGCAGCCCCTGCTCACATGGCTGGGACCAGGCTCCATGGAGCTGCACTGTGATAGCACAAGGCTGGGGTTGCCATGGAAACCGGCCCCAGCCATGGAGGCAGGAACTGCTGGGAAATGAAGCCTGGCTGCTGGCCGGATCTGCCATGTTACCCATCCCTGCTCTAAGTTCATAGAACCGAGGTCCACAAGTGCCCTGATGAAAATGCACTAGAAGGGCCCTTCCAAATAAGTTGCTTTTTGTTGTCAATAGTTTTAAGTGCCATCCTTTTCATTTAATTATGCTGTGGTATGTTTTATTGTTTCCATGTTCATCGTCAGTGTTCTTTAATAAGACTGATACTTTCAGGTGTCAGAAATTCTTGAGAAAGGGATTTGAATTGAACCACCACTGAGTTGGCATACGTGGTTATCACAAAAGCACTTGCTAAGTACCTCAGTGCTCCTAAGGAAGGATTTAATGAAAGGAGTTTACATAAAGAATGTGTATTTGGGGCACATACTGTTTGTAATTTTAGGGTAGCAGCATAATGAATCTCATCTTAAACCGGTTACAAATCTACCTCACCAAAGCAAAATAAAATTAACAATAGGTAAAATTATCAAAAGGGTTCAAGTCAGGAGGCTAAGAGACTACCATGTTTGAAAATTAAATTTGTATTCTTTTAACTATTTTATCCCCCATTCTTTTTTCCAGAATTCTGGCTGATTTTTACAGGCCCACACACATATATCCCTTTCTTTTTTTAAAGCTAACAATGAGCATGTCGAGAACAACTATAGTTTTTATGCACAAACATACATACTTACATTCCCACCCCCATATTATATTTGTGCTTGTGTGCGCATGCACATGTGCTCCTGTTTTTAACAAACTAAGCATACAATGAGCCCACCACTCATAAATATAATTTCTCAAAAGAAAGAGCACTCCTACATAGGCACTCAAGCTCCAGCTGAGTTTCAATGGGAATTATCTCTAAATAACTTTTTAATTCTGATCCTTAGACCTTAGTGTACTTAGGCACTTCTGATAATTTTACCCATGGTAACTTTTTTTTGTCTGTGGTGCTTTTGTGTTTTAAAATGAATTTCATTATAATACTGTGCTAAATTTATGGCCGAGTGTCATGGAGACCCCCCAGGGGGGCGCACTTGATCAGGACCATGCAACCGTGTCTCATCTTTGCGAGTGCCCCCCACAAAGCCGGACGAGGCATAGCCTCTAGAACAGAAGGGTAGCCCTGGCTCCTTACCATTCTGAGACCCAGACCTGTCGGTCCCTTACCCTCCCTGGGGTCTTGTAGCCCTGACTCAAGAAACAAGCATACAGTTCTGCTCCTGAGAGCAGGGGGAGAACAAGTGCAACCCAAAGTTATAAATAGAAAAAGAGACAGCTCCACTTCAGTGAAGGCATTTATTGGACAAAAGCCAGCCAGCCAGAGGTTCTCTGGCCCCCACTACAGAGTTAAGCAGTTCCTCTGTCCCCACCCCAGTCCACACAGGCCAGAACTCTCTCCTCTTTTCTTTCCAGTCTGCCCAGCCCCTGAGCCTGAAAAGTCCATCTGTCTGTCCCTCTCTCTGGTCCCTGCTCTCAAACTGAAACCCTCCTTGTTTCATACTTTCCTGTCCATTTCATTCAGCTTCCCTCCAGCCTCCTAGGAATCAGCTAGCTCACCTTTGCTTGTATGTCAACAAAGCTATTTAAGTCTTTGTTGATGCCAGAGGTCTATTTTGTCTTGTTCCTTCACTATTTCTTAACCCATTCCTTTCCCATATACTAGCTTTTCCCCATATACTGGCTTTATGGGGAAACTGAGGCATGCAACATTAGAACAATATGACTTCATTTAAAACAGAAATATCACAATAAAACCCACAGCTCAAACTCAGTCCTTTTAACTACTTCTTAGACATAGCAAAGAACTCCAGAGGTTTAAGTTCTTAAAAAAAGGTTTCCAATGTGGGAGAAGGAAAGAGCAAAAGAAAAGAGTTTTAACTCTAGTTGGCCACATTTTACATTGTAAGCAACATCAGTTAAAACCATTTCATAGCAACAGACAGTTAGATCCAATACCAATTCCAGCACTATAAATCAGAAGGTGATGACTGGAATCATCACAAAAAAGTATGGAAGATGCACCTTTCAGTGTGGACACAAGTAAACTCTTTGCCTAGTTTATTTATTCCATATGAGTTGAAGTAAAACTACATTGAATGACAAAGCTTTGAGATAAGCTGCCTCACTTTACATCAAGCACCACAGCACATTAAGTGCTTAAAAACTGCTCTGTCATTCCTTAAGAGCCTAAGCAACTTCTTCATTATGACACTGAAAAGACATGAAAAGAAAGCTAATATAATTTCTGATGGTGTTGCTATATGATGCTATATAATACAAAGAAATAACTTCTGATACTGCCATAAATGTAAAATGTATTACTCTATTCCCATTATGGGGCAGACCCCTTCTCCAGTCCAAGATAATCAGGCTGCATCTCTGAGCAAACACCAGATTTGTCTGTCAGCTGATACCTTAGTCAGCCCACTTTTATATTCAGTTCCCTGTTTTACGATGGAGGCTAGCTGACCTGCCCAGGATATAATCTGCAATATTAGCATTTCTATTTGGGTTTCTTCTCTCCCTCCTTTGGGTGAAAGGTTTGTTTTTTTTTATAAGGTACAGTTGTCAAATTATTTACTGAACAGTATTGGAATCCACCTGATCATTTTCTTACTAAGAAGAATATGGAGTAAAATCCCTAGCATCTTTAACTTTAAAGGATAGGCACCGGTTCTAAAGCAGCGTGAGAGCACTTCAGAATACTTTTGTGTACTCTTTTAGAATTTGGGAATGAGGAAAGTGGAGAAGCCTGGAGATCAAGAGGGTATCCTTATTTCCATTACCTCCTTTATCTATACTGAAGGTGGCTGAAACCAAGTATCTGAGGACTGAGATATTCTGTCCCTCCTCCTATTTCTAGACGAAGGAAGGATTGGTTGCAATTAAAGACTTTCTGGCCTGGTAGAAGGAACTGGACCCATGCCCTACTTTAGGCTTCCTCTGCTGTTTCAGGCAGAGCTCTTACAACTGGAATAGGAAATGTCTCTTTTCTGACACCTTTGTTAGAAGTAGGAATGAAAGGACCATCGGCTCATGAGAACTCACAGTCCTTCATACACTTTGCTGGAATAGGGAGTGAACATTTTGACTTGTTCCAGCTGTTGCCTACCTCTGTCCTATATAAAGATTTTCAATTAAGAAGGTTCCACCTGACAATATTAGATACAGAGAATTTGCTCAGATTGCCAATTAAGATTGCCAATCAGCACTTTGTTGACATAGCTCTTGCTGTAAAGCTAAAAATTTAGAACTCGGTATGTTCTGGGGCTTGCCAACCAACCATTTACCTTTGTGGGAGTATCCTGCTCCTTGGAAATTATTACTTCTGCAGAGAAGGAAGAAAGAGGGATGGCAAATTCTTTTTTTGAGTTTTGATTGGAAGGAACCTGCCCTTGGGCATTCTCCAATTACATCTCCCACCCTGTTGGATCTCTGATTTGAGTTCTCATGACCCACAACCAAATGTTCCTCTTCTCTGGTGGAGGAACTAGGGC
>NW_005842156.1:1678219-1695994 GCF_000455745.1 Alligator sinensis | reverse complement strand
TAGTGGGATTTTGTCATTTTCCTTTGCCTTTTGAGGGAGAGGTCATGGAAGGGGGAACAGTCCCTCTTTTTTATTCTGTGCTCTCTTTTGGTCTGAGCCCACAGAAATACTATGGGATGAGCAATTCTGAATACCAGTTCACTGCCTCCTCCCAAAGTAGGCCCCAAGAAGAGGTGAAAGGAAACATCCCTAATAGAATCCTTGCCAAGTCATTCAATTTATTATATTATTTAAGAATCTTGGATGGAACGACAGAGCAATTAGCTTTAAAACTGGGTTAGGCAGGGTGTTTTCACTGGGAACTTTTGGACTTCCCTTGAAGAAACCACAAATGGTGATTAAAGTCCATTCTGCTTAGGAAGAATAAGCTGGGTATCTCAAGGAGCACCATGGGCTGGCAAGAGTGGATGAAGAGCTTCCAACAAGCAGTCTAAACTACTAATTCCTTTTCTTGTCAGAACAAGTGTTTATGGGCTGGAAAGCAAGTGTAGAAATGCTGTACTCTCCCTTTCTGTGGCATCTGAGTGAGCTTTAAGCTCAAAGTACGTCCCAATCTCTGGTTTACTTTGTTTGACTTGTTATGTCACAAAGGAGGGAAAAGGAACCAAACAGAGAGAAGCAAATCTTTCCCCAACTGCAAATGGTCTTATTCAAAACTCTAAACTTCAAAACTCTAACAATGTTAATCTTCAAAGGACACTGAGGAGTGGGAATAGGAGGTGTGTGGAAGAAGACGGATGGTGGTGGGAGGTGGAGTGGAAACAAAATGGAAAATGTTATTTGCTGCTTCTCCTAACTTTATTGGATTATGTATGGTAGAATTCTGAAACAAAGCCATATTTGCACTGTCAGGCCAAATATCTGATGCAGGAGAAGAAGGATGGGGCCCATCACAGAGACTTTACAAACACAACCTAAACTGCTACTTGTACTTACAGGAAGAGAAGTATAAGCCATAGGTCACAACCTGCAGTAGAGGTCAGGGTTCAGAAACAATTTACATCTTGGGGAATTATGCAATTATGCGCCCATGTAATTTTCTGAATAAAACATATGCTCACATAATTGCATAATACTGCATAATTTGCCTTACTTCAGTCCCATTCATTTTGGCTTGTTGGAGGGCTGAAATTTACTAATTTATAACATAAGAACAGTAAAAGCCAGCTACGCGAGTCAGGGCTCGATTCACAGTAGAAGCATGGCACTTTCAAATGGCATATCACGGGGAGTCCCACGTGGAGGCACCGAGCACAGTGGCGCATGACTGGATAGCTGGTGAGTGGGGAGGGGAGCTCCTGCCTGCAGGAGGGAGAGGTGGGTATAGGCTCCCCTGCCACATGCCTCCCACCCCCGTGCCCATGGTGCACAGCCCCCACTGCCAGCAGCAGCAGCAGCAGCAGCAGCAGGCTCTCAGGGTGCTCATGGCCGCAGAAGGCAGAGACCCCCAGTGGTGCGCAGCTCTAGCCGAGTCCTGGGGGTTGCATGTGGAGGTACGAAGCCAGCCTGGCCAGGCCCACCCCACTGGTACACGCCTTAGAGCCAAACTGGGCTGGCTCCATGCTAGCACAAAGGGTTTGTGGCACTGCAGGTGGGAGCAATGTGTCATCGGGCTGGGCTGGTTCTGTGCCTCCATATGGAGCTTCCAGCACTCCAGCACAGAGCCACGTGGGGAGGCATGGAGCTGGCCCAGCCCAGCCCTGTGCAGCTCCCACCTGAAGTGCCGTGAGCCCCATGTGCTGGCATGGAGCCAACCCACTCTGGCTTGAAGGCATCCACCAGCAGGCTGGGCTGGGCTAGGCCACTGTGGGGGGGCTCTGCCTGTCATGAGCACTGACTGCTGCTGCCACCGGCAGGGGTTGTGTGTGGGTGGGGGGGGGGGGGGGAGCTTGCATGTGGCAAGGGGCCCACACCCACCCACAAATCCCACGCCCATCCATACAAACCCCATACACTCCCATGCTAGCACCCTGCCACCACAAACACCACAACCCCCATTCCGGTCCCCAAGATGCACACTCACACACACCAGTTCACAACCACTGTCACAAATCCCACAAACACACCTTCAACAAACCCTCCTACAAATCCCCTCCACACACACACTATACTCCCCCCTCCCCCTCCCAATATACAAGAGTAAGACTTCATTTTTGAGCTATTGATTTATATCAATGTGATTTATATTCACATTGATTTATATCAATCAATATTGTATATATTGGGCCACCTCTATATACACAATGCAAACACACATAAATCAGGACAAAATTTTTTTTTTTTAATAAAATTAAAATGTGTTATAGTAGATGTTTGATTTTTAGTATATGATTTGGTTGTTACATAAATGCTGTAATGAACAGCTGATGCACAGTGCAGCAACTTACTGTACAACCTTGTCCTTTCCCAATCACAGGCATTTTGTTTCAGAAGACAAACTGAAAGAGCTGGTCTTCCTTTATTTCAACCTTGGAACTTAAAACGACTTTAAAGTTAACAAATACATTTTTGTTTTAGTATTACTGATGCTTTATTTTATTATTATTTGACTTATTTTGTTGGTATTGTGACAGGTACTATACTGTACTGTGTGAAGAACCCAATATCACTGAGCAATAATTTTGTTACAGTGCACGCAAGGACTCTTAGCACTCCTTTGTTTAATTGATTTTGTTTTGAACTTTGAAAAAAGAAATGAGCATCTAATTTACTGAAAAAGAAAAAAAATAATTTTGCTGAAAATTAGAAAACCTAATATCAGTATAACAAGTCCTAACAGTTTTATTTAGTTTTAAAAATCCCACCTGCTGGGACACATTTTTATTTTTTGTTCACAGAATAGTAAAGGACTAAAGATTCTGTGATATAATATGTTATATAGTTATATAAATACAAAGTACCTGCATATATTTCTAAAGATGGTTCAAATAGTGTTTTATTGAATTTGTAAAAAAATGGAAGTAATTGACTTTGCATAATTTTGAATTTTTCTGTGCATAGTTTTGAATGGACGGGAGGCGCTAAGGTACTATCCCCCTGGCTCCATTCCAGTGCCCAGAGTTCTCCCTGCTTGTCCATCCATTGTTACGCTACTTTTATTAGAAAACCTAATGTGAGCCTAATATCGTAGCTGCCCAGTTAAGACTGCACGGTCTCAGAAGAGGACCTGACCATCCCTTTATTTCATGTAGCTGCTCTGAAACAAAAAAAGAACCTCAAAAATGATTCAGAGTGCACATTCAGTTAAGAATGCTTTACCCTGCACAATCCATTTACTGCTTGGGTGCTCATACTTCAAAGGGTAACAACTTCTTTCTATGGACAGTTTCACCCAGAGTGGACATACATCAGTGACTCTCCATGCTCAATATTAGCATTCTTTTCAAAAAACATTTTATCTGTCAACATAGCAATCAGAGAAAATTTGGCCCACATGGGAAACTCAGTTTAAAACTATCACAGGGTATGAACGTATAAACAATTTAGCACAGACTGTACCGTGCATTAACTGCTCCACAGTAACTGCCTGTATGCATGCTCTTATTTTGCAGTAAGCTAACCCTCCTGTAACTTCTCTTTCTCTAATGGAGAGCTAAGCTGTTCTAGTTTAGCTTCTACTGGAGGATAACTTCATATACAATATGACATATGGTAAAGACCCAGCACCTTTTACTCTGTGGTAAATCACAAATATTCCTATACACTCAGATTTGTAATGCTTGAAGCACAAGGTGTTTAAAAATGAAGACCAAACACTCCGCAATATGCCACTGGCTCAAAAGAGCACCACCGCTGCAAAAAACCCAACAACCTAATTCATCACAATATAATAAATACTGCCCTCACAGTCTATTTCCAGAAGCTCCATAACTAATTAGACCTAGCTTTGCTGGCTTACAAAATAATTCACGTTATTTTAAGTTGTTCTGAATATAAAATCTTCTTGCTCATTATTTCAGGTACATTTACTTATATTTCTCATGGGAGTGACAAATGTGATACTGTAATAATATTTTTTCTAGCAAGATGTATATACATGTATAAAACATTATCCAATGATCTGTGTACTGTACAAGAGCTAAAACCAAGATAACCAAGGGTATCAAAAATGTTAATTTTCTCCCATCTCCCCTTCTCAATAACCCACTTCCCTATCCATTACTATCCTCAATCAAATTCCTCCATCCTATAAGGTTCAGTAAAAGCACATGAACATTGCTGTGTGTATCCTGAACATCAGAAAATTTGGAATCCATAAGAAAGAAAGTTTAAGTCACCAGTTTCTGTCAAAAAATGCTCCAATGCCATTTTGCTTCTAAATCAAGGAAAGGATCATTTTCACAACCCCTGGAACGAGCTATGCTACAAGAAGAGAAGCTGTCTCTCGGATATCTGGGACTCTTCCAAATTATAGAAGCAGATCTTGGCGCAGACTGTGGCTGCTGTGTAATTTTTTTAACAAAGGAATAGCTTTGGATTTAATTTTCTCATACCCTTGACACAAAATTTCCAGCCCTGCGTACAAATTAGTACAGATAGAGGAAAACTCACCTAAACACGTAAGCTCTAAAGCAAAGAAGTTTTCATTCTTCTAAATACTGATTTAAATAAAGTGATTATAATTATAGAAAAGCACAAACATATTGCAATGACACTTGTATTCTATAGATAATTTTCAAAGCTGAAAAGAAAAAAAGCTTTTCCTTTCAAGTAAATAATTATGCAACTAACTCGCCTTCCAAGATTGTTTTCAATTTGAAAAGTAACTGTAACAGAATAAATTCAGTGTAGGTGGGACGTATTCTTAAAATACTCTAAAGCAACGGTTCTCAACCTTTTTAGGCACCAAGGCACCCTTCCATCCTTTTTCTGAATTTCATGGCACTCCAGTTGAAAATTACTGAGCTAGTATCTAAATTCCAAAAAGATATAGAGGGAGTCATAAAGTTGTGAATCACTGTAGGGGCAGGACAGTAGGGGTAGGACCTTTCACCCTGCCATGCCCTGCTCTTTTCATTATCTGCTCCCACTTGAACCTTGGTCTGTACCTCAGGGAATAAGCAAAGCCCCTACTGCTGAGGCTGCTCCTGCAAGGTCTCATATACCAGAGACTGTCCCTGAAGCCTCTTCCACTGGCTCTAGGAACTTGGGAGGAGTGGAGAAGATGAGTCAGGCTGTAAAGTCCAACTCTATCCATGCATCTACCTGCCTACATGCTTGCAGCAGTGGGCTGTTGGGGGCCTGGGGGGGCAGGGAGGCACCAGCACAAAGGCTACCTGATGAGAGTGGGAGAAGGCAGCACCAGTGACCACAGGTGCTGCTGGAGTACCTGGGGCAGGCACTGGATGGGGAAAGCATTGACCTTCTCACACAGGGATGGGGTAGTATAGCACCCCTAATGAGATCTCACAGCACCCTAGGGTGCCATGACATCCCAGTTGCCATGGGTGACTGGTGCCTCCTGAGACTGGGGGGGCACAGCTTGTGGGCGGACCACGGCCAATCTTGGGGTGGGCACATGCTCCCCCTACCAGTCGTCTATGGCCACTGCTCTAATTTCTTGGACAAAGAATGCTCTTGATACAAAATTAGTCTTGATAGTCATGGTTTCTGTGTGAATGTTAGAAAGTACACAGTGAATAAATTAATGATACCAAGTTAAAAGTTATTTAGGTGTCGCAACTGTTATTATGTTGTTTGGAATTGCAGTAAGTAAATCAGGTCATAGAAGTCTTTTTCTTTTATTGACGAACACTCTCTGCTGGGAGAATCCTGAGCTGGCAGGATAATGATTTAGATTACTAAAATGCTTGATTAGACTTAAAATGACAGGGTATAATCCATTTCCTAAACCTTCAGTGGTACTTCAACCTTCTGCAAGTTACTTGTACAATTGCGTTACATCATCTGATTCCTGAGTTCTCACAACTGTACTGAGAAAAAATAAACCCATTGGGATATTTCAAAAGGTCCTGTAAGTTGTTGACATGTACCATGAGAGCTACATGCTAAACCTATTCCTTCACTTCAAGATTTTATTTCTTCAAATTCCTAAAATGTAATTCTAGCAGCCCACTCTCCAAACTAATGTAAAAGTACTGTCCATAAATAAAGGACTATCCTCTTCAATCCTTTTTTCAACAGCCCTAAAGAAATTGCACAGTATGTTTGGAAGGTTAATGAATTTGGGCTCTGGCAGAAAAGGCAGGTAATGCATGCCCAAACAGAAGGGCGCTCATAATGTCTAGGTAACCGATCCTACTAATTTTTACTGAGAGCACGCTAGCTTCAGGGCCTCTGCTGATCTCAGCTCTGACAGTATGTTATGGTGACAGTCACCCTATCAGGTAACTATTTCCCAAACCATTCAAGGCTAACCCAATACCTTTAATTCTACCCAGACATCTACTGGAAGTCACTGTGGAAAATGGCTGTTGACCTAACACTTAGAAAATCTGAAACAATCTAAACGAATTACTATAATAAATATTTAGAAAACTAAAAAGCACAAGTTTGAAAAGTAACAAGCCTATTAAAATACTGGTTTTATTGATACACAGCTTCCTAGAGCACGTCTACACATGTAATTATGGTGCCTGAATAAACTTGGAGCTTACTGTTCCAGAGTTAATTGCTCCCAGGCGCACTGCTTGAACATGCGCCCAGGAGTAATTAACTCCAAAGCAATAAGATGCACTGTTTATTCAGGGAGAGCAGTCCCAGTCTGGCAGGCTGGCCCACAGGGCCTCCTACCAGCTGGGGCTCCTCTGATCCAGCTCTATGAGTTGCAGACTTGCTGCCTGGGGCAAGAGGGAGCTTCAGCACGGGGCTAGCCAGCAAGCAGTCCCTGCACTGAAGCACTCTTGTGCCCCAGCCAACCAGGCAGCATCTATATGTGTGCTACTAGGGAGTTTTTTTACTTCACAGAAGGATAGTACTTGTTTTTACAAATTAGTTTGCTCCAACCTAATAGGGGCACACATGTAGATGCCAGGATAATTACTGTGTAGCTAATTAGTCTACTGCACAGTAAATGTCTCTTGTAGATGCGGCTCTAGTGTATACTCTATTTATATGTATCCAAATATATAGTATCTAAGTATAGACCACAGTTCCCCAGTCAGCAAGTGTTCTACTTTCTATCCATTCACGCTTGTTTGCTACATCACAAAGATGCAGATTCTCAACCTGCTTCAAAAGCTGAAAAAGAACAATCTACATAGCCATTCATACTTCTTCTCTTAACACTTCTGAGCAGACATGACTCAATGTTCACTTTAACCATAAATATTTCATGATAATGCACAAGCAGTTCCCACATTGCCTTTTCCACAGGGTCAACTAATATCTGCTCCACAAAATCAGTAAAAAAGGTCCATGCATGAAGAAAACCTTGAAATGGTAACTTAGGGTGGCACCACACATTCAGCTTAACACTAATTAAGTGCAGTTAAAATGCAAGCTGAAGGTCCAAGCAGTTTTACATGTGTTAAGTGCCCTCCAAGGCCTTGCAAAGTTGTTCCCTTTCAGGCAAGGGTTATCTCTTAACGCTTGCTAATTTTAATAGGTCACTTGCTTTCCAACAATTTTCAACTGTTGCAAGTGAATGTGTGGCAAGACCCTTACAAGTGTTCTTCATAAAGACCATGTGGAAATAATTCAAAACAGCAGTCACATAGTGGCAAACAACTATTATAAGGCCACAGCCCAAAAGCAAAGGCAGAAAATGCCAAACCAGAAGGAGGTCTGAACATTTTAATGATTTCCTCCCTTAAATACCAGATCATAACTGACCCTGCCATAGACATCAAAAATCAATTTGAAGGCACATCAGCCTTTTATGCACAAGTCCACCAGGCATGGAGGATGAAGAAAAGCAGAAAGATGAGTAATTACAAAAAGAGAAAAGTTTATATGTAGGTGTTTATGAAGGTTAATATTAATAATGCAATAGCTATTTCAATACACTATTTTAATTGTTATAAAATCCAATGTGTCAATAAATTAAACTAACACTTTTTCATTAATAGCTCCTTTACATGTCTGTAACATTCTTACAATGTGCATTTATTTATTAACTCTCATAGACTATTTCTAAACAGATACTTAATACAGGATTTTGTCCCTGGCCACTAGGAATCTGAGTTACATAGCCTAAAGGGGCAGAAACTTGCCAACCCTCTTAACTCCTCTAAACATTGAGCTTACTAGGTTTAAGAGTGTTACTTCACACAAGAAATTCTCAATTTTTATGGAAAACGGTTAAAAATTCACCTCTGCAAGTAAATGTGTTAAGTTTGCTGGACATAAATCTACATGTCTTGCTTGCTACGGAATTCAGATTGCTAAATGAAGATTTATAGTTATAACACCTATGTGAAGAGGAAGAACTATTTTGTACACAGAACTATATTGCTTTTTGGTACTTTGAAATACTTACTGTGAATTCCTGTCAGGAAGCTGTGTTAACTTTCTCCATGGATTGTATGCAGAGTCAATACTGTAGAGCCTCATATGCATAGCCAACACGTGAAAAAGCTGATCTGAATTAGTGAGGAAAAAAGACTGTTTAGTGGACACTTGTCAAATATTAGTTTGATATTCACTTACTTTCCAACCATCTGTAACACCTGATACATCTTCTAAATAGTGTCAACTAAGATTTCAAGACATGTTTAAAAACTTTTCCTCATAACTATATTTGATTTTTTGGCTGCCAAAAAAGGCTCTTAAAAGCCACAACTGGTTGGCTCTACTGCTAAATATAGTTTGGGCTTTAATAAGGGTATTTTGAATATCTTCCTTTTTGTTCTGTAAATGCTTCATTTTTAAGCCAAGCATTAATGTTCAAAAATCCAACATTAATAGTTAGATCTTGCACAGATCATCCATAGATTTTAAAAACATTTTACAAGTTAAGTATCATTAGCACCATTTATAAATGAGGAAAAGAGGCACAGAGGCATGAAGTAACTTGTTTCAAGTCAGCAGGCCAGTGTCAGAGCTGGGAACAGAATCCTCATCTCTTAAGTGCCAGTACGATGCCCTAATTCAGTGTTTCTCAACCTATGGGTTGTGACCCAAAAGTGGGTCACAAGAATATATGAAAGGGTCGTGAACAAACTTTAAAAATGGATCAACAAACTTAAAAAATGGGTTCTCCTTTAAAGGAGAAAAACATCAGAAACTGTGGCTTTTCCCCTGGAGTCTGGCCAGAGTACCAGCCTGCAAGGAGCTGCTTGGGGCCTCCCATGCTCCACATATACTCCCTTGCCCCACTCACCCTCCCCCAGCCCCACACACTGGGGGGCTGAGGCCTGGGGGTAGTGGATTGGCAGTGAGTGGCACTGGGTTGGGACTGGCCATCAGTGTTTACAAATGGGTCCTGGTCCAAAAAAGGTTAGGAACCACTGCCCTAATTCAACCTCCTCAATTAACATAATAGCTTCCCTTTGACAGAGGGTCTGCATATGACCCTCTAAACTCTCATATTTAGGTGGGGGCAAGGCAGAGGAGGAATTAGAGGAAGTCGCAGGCAAAGAGCAGTGCAGGAAATCCAAGACTCATTAACGAGCTGAGTTCTGAAGCCACTTCCAAGCAAACTAGGACACAAAGGAGCACTGTGGACAGGAAAGGGTGGGGCTGTATTTTATGAATGAGGCAGTGAATATTATATGTACAAATGTGAGAGTGGGTAAATTTCACCCTAACAAAGTAGCAGAATTTGGAGAAAAGCAGTGTTTAAAATCCCAGACAATTTCTACCAGACCTCAGTTACATAAGGAAGGTGAAATACTAGGTGTGTGTACTTAGACAACAAGTAATTTTAATCAGATTAATTGCTTCACATACTGAGGGCACACTTGGGAAAAGTATCTTCCACTGAAGGTAATGGCAAAACTCAAATGGGAGACAGATGAAGCCCTTCACTGTTACTGTGACACCATCAGCTGAATAAAGGAACACATTAGCCCTTTTATGTTACAAGTAACATGAATTTGTTCTAGAAATAGATGGATATACTTGTGACAAAAAGCTTTTACTCAGTTCTCTCTCATATCTGAAATGCTGAGTTCTCATGCTCTGAGTATTAGGTTTGAAATTCCTAAAGTTACTGGAGTCCAAAGTTCAGACCCTGGCAGGGATAACTCGGCTCTTCATTTTTCAGAGTGACTTTTAAGGTTCCATACAGTTCATTATGTAGTCAATTTGGGATGAGACATTAAAACCAGAATGTCTGCCTACATTAACAAGAACAATGAAGATAATATATTTTTCATAATAGCAGGATTTTACCCAGGCATCTTTGATGCAATTTATTCTATGTACCAGCTTGTGCGCACCCTCCATTACAAAGGTAACTGCATTTCAATGTTATCAGAAGTATATAGTTTTCAAAATATTTTGTGATCCTTCTGAAGAGAAGATACTAATATTTTATTCATTCAAATTATTACAGGATCATACCTAGGTGCACTTATACTTAACTGGCCAGTAGAAATGAATAGATTCATGAATTACAAATAATTAATTGACTTGGACTGTATCTGTTCTGTTGATATTTCTTTTCTCTTATCCAAACCAGTTTGGCAGGCTCAATAAATACAGACATCTTCAGAATGGTCACATCTATTGCTTTCTTTTTCAATAGTTCATGTACATTCTAGTGGTTTGATGACATCAGAGATACCTCAGATAAATAAAGGGACACATTTTCCAAGGACCCCTGAAGCCCATTCATCTTCTCCATCTTCTCTGCATCTAGTTATTGTACAGTTACATTTATACAAAATGTATACAATATTGTACTATAATGTTTTGATACTATGAAAATCTTTTTTTTCATTAAATTTGCTTTCCTCTTTCCTTGTCTCTGCACTGGAACTTGTGGTCTTTTCCTTTGCCCTTTTCAGTATGGAATTAGGGATTTCCATGTCTAATATTTTTGTAATCTTAAATAATTTGTCCTTTTTATTTTCACTCTTTATTTCCCTTCATTTTTTTATCTGTGGTGTTTTGCTCTTCCCATTTTCTCTATTCATTCCCCCTTCCTTGCCTCACGTTCATTAAGCTTCTCTCCTTTCTTCTCACTCAATAACCCCGCTATCCACTCATTCAACCCTCAAACACACCTATAAGCACTCATATTTAAATAAAAATAGTAGCTATTAATTTATTTTCCACAAATAGAGGTACTTAGTAGCCAAAAAAAGTCTCATGATGAAACCAGCTGACTGCCAGAGCCTGAGGGCTGTAATTAACTCCTGGGGTTCGTATAATAATTGGAGACGTAGATGACACTGAAATTGATTGCTGTCACCTGCTTTGTGAATAAAAACAGTCAATGGGGACAAAATAAGTCCTCATTTCCCCTGGCAAGAGATTCTGACAAAAATCTTGTTTTATGAAAGACTTTCCAAAGCCCTGAAAATGTACCAATCTTTCACAACATGATATTCTTTCAATTCTTTTACTTTGATGGGATTCAATTAGGTATCAGTTTCATCTGTTTTCCTCCCTATTTTAACTAAACTGCTCTTTGATTCAAAGAGAAAGAAGCAACCAGGCAGAAATGTGTTCAGAGTAATGAATAACCTTTTGTTTCTATGGTGGCTATTTTCTAATCCTTATAGTTTTAACACTAAATAAACCTGGCAAGTATCAAATTCTAGTACTAAAGAGTTTATTATTTGTAAGTTCTGGCTTTAAGACATTTGCAGAATAAGAATCAGTTGTAATATAGCATTAATTCAAATACTAAAAATGTTGTTTACCAATAGTATATAAAAATCACAAGAACATCACATTTATATGGGTGTGTGCATGTGATGGAGCTAGGGGATAGAATTCTTACCACCTTATCAAAAAATGCTTCAGTACTGTATAACAACAGTGCAAGATACTTTCTGATATAAGAAAAAAGAGCTATGGCTTCGATGGATATGTCTAGATAAAGCACTGGGGGTTTTTTGTTTTATTTTTTACAGTTATTAAATCTTAAAATTATTCTCCGCTCAAAGGAACAGAAGTGTAATGTTTATCTCCTAAGGGTTAGAGTAACCAAAGAATAACATTGCCCCCTAATGGGAACATTGCAGCAGAGAGACAATTTGAATACTTTTTTTTGCCTTAATACCCATCAGAATTAAGTAAAATGAAGTTCCAAAATATCCACTGTTTTCTAATCTCTCTGAGGTGCGGTGCCTGCTTTTGCTAGGAAAGTGCATGATTAATGACTGACCAGAGGAAAACAGAATGCACTATTTTTTCACAAAAATCAGCTACTAGTTTACACTCTAACATTAATGCTAGCAAAAATTTCTGCTATTCCAAAAAGTTCTTTGTCTGTGTGATGCATTAGGGCTAGGGACAAAAGTTACACATAAACCAGTTTAAGTGATCTGAAACTGGTTTAAACCTGTAACAGAAGAGAAGTTCAGTACACATGGCTGACACGTGGTTTAAGATAAATCTGATTGAATGTAGTATCAGACTTAACTGATTTAGTTTAAACCAGTTTATGAAACTTCTGTCCCAGACCCCTTCCTGGTTCAAATTAAATCAGAGTCCCCCAGCATCCCAGCATTTTTCAGCCCTGGGCTGGGCTGTCTGCTCCACAGAGCAGGGGTGGGCCTGCCCCTGAGTTTCCTAGTGGGAGTAGTGAGGGCTGGCTCACTGGCCAGTTTACTGGCTTCGCTGGCTGGCTCACTGCTCCCCCCACCCCAGGCAAACCCTGGCTGGGGTATGGGGACACAGAGGGAAGTTAAACACCCCTTCCCCCAAATACAGAGCTGCCCTGCCCTGCTTGCTGTGTGTGCTGCCTGTGACTGTGGATTACAAATCCCAAAGGCACCTGGAAGCAGGAAGATGAAGTAATGAGCAACCATGCAGAGTCCTGCTGCTATGATTATAGACTACAAATCTCAGAGACCTCAGGGGAAACAGGAAGAGGAAGCAAACATACAGCCCATACTGGCTACATGCCAGAGAGCCATGCTCTCGCACCCCCCAGCTTCTGGTTTGAGCCACTGCAGGCATGTGGCTGTATTTCCTGATTAAAAGGAATGTCTGTTCATTTGCTTATTGGTTCAATCTTTGCAGCTTAGACTAACCTAGAAAGACTGAATCGATTCAGCCTTGGGCTTTTTAACTGTCTGTACTTACCCTATAAATCAGTGACTGACTATGTACACAAACTTATTTTCTTTAATGTGTAGTCATCTATATGGTTGCACCACACTGAAGTGTAGTAGAGGGAGGCCTATAAAAATAGTAACAAGTGTTATCTTCATTTCTGACAGAATTTTTTAAAACTTAAAATCTGGTCTCTTCTTGTAAAGAAGAAACACTGTCCAAAGCACCAAAGAATCGCACAATATAAACTATGGCCTCTCTCCAGCACCATGCAGATGACAACCATCATATAACAGGAATTCCAGATACCTCTACAGCCAACAGCATATCTTATTAGCCTCTCCCTCTCAAGAAAAATCCAATGTCATCATTTGGTGATGATGTGGGCAGGGGTAGGGCATGGACCAAAGTCTCCAAATAGTAGTAGGATAGTACTGGGACCTTACTCCTACTGTGATAAAGCTTGTATATTTTAAAAATTACAGCAGTGATTTAAAAGAGGTCTATAAATTAATGAATGGTGTGAGAGAACATAAACTGGAGCCTCCTATATTTCCTCTCATAGTAGAGGTGAAATCTGAGTTGAAAAAATGTAAATAAATACAATACATTTGAAATAGCTTATATTTTTAGACACACAATACACTTAAGCTGTGGAGCTCACTGCTAAAACTCATTCAAGTCCAAAAACTTGGCAGAACTAAAAACATTAGGCATTTATATTGGTAAAAATACCACTGATTTCAGACCAGTCATATGCAGTAGGATAACTTAGGGGGGTAATCAAGGCAACGGTTTTGGGCACTGCTTTTGGTGGTGGGAGGGAGAGAAGGAGCATAAAAGGAGCCATGACTGCAGTGACAGCTTTTCATGCTGCTGTGATGGGCCCTGAAACAGCTAATGCTGCCCTGAAGTTTGTGTAGCTGCCCCAGGCACGGAGTTACCCAGCTACCCCCGCGCGCCGGCCAGACCCCCCCCCCCCCCCCCCAAAAAATACTACACGTTAAGCCCACATTTAAATAATTTTATAGCCTTGATTCTCCAAATGTAGTTAAACTATCTTTGTTTTCATGGAAAATGCAGGTATAGGTACTATATGCTTCACCTACCAATACTTCAGTTCTTTGTACAATCAAAAGTTAGTTTTCACTTAGATTTGTGGTAATTTATTATTAAAAGATAGAAAAAAATACACTCTGCTGGCTACTGGTACATTCTTTTCAGCTGCCTTTATGCCAGCTCTATTTTCAATGTTATCCAATTGTGAAAAAGCACAGATGAATTAAATAGGAGTCAGCGCTTTCAAAAGAACAGCTGAAAAGAGACACTAGCTGTACACTGGACTGAAGCTGTTAAGAGAAAACCTCCTGATGTTCTCTCTCCAAAACAGTAAGGACAATGGACATTTTTTTATATATATATATATTTATATATATATATATAGTCTCCTATATCATTCATCATATATATCTAATGTATATATATCTATATTACCAGTACCTGCAACTCAGATACTTTATTATTTTCAATATTAAGGCAACTATGTTTTCACAAAACCAGACAAAATACTCTAAAAGCATACTGTCAGGGAAACCATGTATTGACAGGAAGGCAGAAACAATATAATTCTATGGATCATTTACTTCTATCATTTTATGTATGCATAGGACAGAAGCAAACTATTTTAAAGAGACAATTATATAGGATTTTGATAGGCAAATAAAATCTAGTTTGTGTTCTGAATTTATGAAATTAATGCTATGTGAGTTAGCATGTGAAGCTTTGGGTGGTATTCTTGTTTAACTGTAAACCTTTATGTCCCTTCACTTACCCATCAAACTTCCCTTGCATTTAACTTTAGTCTTCTGCATTTTTTTGGTTAAGAATAAGCTCAGCAACTTCATTTTCAGATGGTATCACACACTACAAAAGGTATGCTGGAGGTACTCTAAGAGTAAGGATGAAACCAAGCATCTTCCTCACATATTTATTTTTATGTAACCATCCAAAAGTCAAGTTTTTGTCCTGAATTCTTTTCACATTTATAATTTTAAAAACAAATATAAATATTACCTATTTTGCTGTAATACGCACACACACTAATTTGATTTTTACTCTTCTTGATCAACCCTTCTTTTCTCCCATTCCAAGGGTACATTGTTCATCTTCAGTGTGTCAACAGGGACACTCTGCAAGTGGACCACTGTAAGAATTCCCTTGTCTCTGATGCAGTATGAAAGATCTTACTGTGTCAGGTGCCTTACTCCTTCTCTCTCCTTGAAGTGTCCGTTATGACAATCTAAAAACTATGTAGATCAGGGTTGTTCAACTGGCGGCTTGCATGCAGACCCAGAAGCATTAGCATGGACCCCCACCTAGTCATCACCCTCCCCCCACAGCTGCTCCTGCCCTGACACCATCCTTGCTACTCTGGTTTTCCAAGAGAACTAACCTCTGAAGTCAAGCTCAGTAGGAGCTCCCTGGGTTATGTAAAGACTTTGGCTTCTTTTAATCACCACAAAGGTAGATTGCCACCTTCTGACTAAGTACTTGGAAAAAAGTTTTTTGCAAGCTTTCAGGCACAATCACCCTTCTTTAGGCATAGGAAGTCTCTGCTTGCAAAAAACTTTTTTCCAACTACACAGTTGATCTAATAAAAGACATCACATCTACTGAAAAAACCTTGCCTGCCTATGTCCTTAGACCACCACAGGTACAACCCAAAACCCAGCTTCTGACTAAAGAAGGCAAAAAGGGAGGCAAAGGTATTTTTGAAAGGTGCGCTATAACAGAAATGTCTACACATATGTGGGAGATACCCATTATAGCCCAGGAACAGAAAGTGGCTGAAAGATCATTTTACCTTTTTGTAGGTTTTGTAGACAGTTAACTGGGAGCCTTCCCAATTATGTTCACATTTCTGCAGGATGGAACTGATATACTCTTTATTGAGGGAATTATACAAGAATCTGTTCTTCTAAGGGATTCTATATTTCAGAGCTGAAAGTCTGATTAGATCCAAGAAACAATGCCAACACCTACTGTTCCACTTGGGGGAGGAAGTTGGTATAGAAGTCAACAGAAAGCACAGCTGTTATCTGTACAATAACAGTAGTTTGCAGCGCTTTGGAAATACCATATATTAGACAGGATAGTTATACAGATGAAATCACTGAAGGAACTAATTAAATTGATACTAGCATCAGTTCCATATTAAGTGACCTTGCAGAGTCACTGAAGAATATACAATGCTGAGCTGTACACTGAGCCAGAGGCATTATAGAGGTGGGTGCAAACAACCTAATGAGAGAGTTATTCAGTGCTTAGGACAATTATGACAGACAAATGTAACAATTGTACTGATATGAAATGATAGTGATATAAACTGTTACAATGTAACTATGTCCTCAGTTTCCTGTAGTGATGTGCATCTAGAACTGTTGCAACTTTAGCACTATTTCATTCAGGGTCAAAGTTACAACATCTTAGCTGGGGTATAGGTTGTAGCCGCATTGGTCTAAGGACATAGGCAGACAAGTTTCTTTGGGCAAATCTGATATCTTTTCTTAGACTAACTCAAATAGTTGGAAAAAATTCTTTTTAAAAGCTTTTTTTCAGTTTAGCTAACTTTCGTCTCTACAGCAGAATGCAGAAATAACTTAACACTGTAAGAGTTAATGCAAGCTTCCCCTTGCAGGCTGGCAGAGTCCCAGTCTACAGTTTCTCCTCCCCTTTTAAAATGCTTAAAAGTTATACTTGTCCATAGCCAAGGAAGTGAGGTAAAGCATTGAACACAGCCACGAATACCTTGCAATCTTTCAGTGTTCATGTATTTGTGAATTGCCTTTCCAATTTAAAGGATGGGTACTCCAATTCTATTGACAGTCTATACACATAGAAGACACTCAGACTGCTCTAAAGGGAAGCCAAAGCAAGGTGACTAAATACTGTTACCTCTCAGCTGTGTGTTCTTGGGGAACACTGGCACAGGACACAGTCTGTCTGACTCGCAAAGAATCCCTCCCCCCCAAAGAAACTGATTAAGATGCAGTGAGAGACACACCTAAGACCCTCCAGATAAGGGTGACAAGAGCAAAACAACTGCCCTAGGTCTCATTTGCATCCGAGATGGAACCAGATGACCATTCATTTACATGAGAGATGGAGAACAGAAAGCCTGAAGCAGAGACTGCAGTGAATTCTGGGATCAGAGAAGCAGGGGAGCACTGCATGATGGGGAATCTGTGCTCCAAATGCTAATCAACCCACATTTACACACACCCAGCTCAGGATTTATCAGACCAGTTCTAATCTGGATTTACAAAGGACTCCCCACCCCACCCCCCACACCTCTAAGTTTAATAGGCATCTCGGACCGTACATTCCCTGGTCCCACTATGGGAGGCCTATTTAAACTTGATTGACTAAAACTCAGTTGCCGGGTTAGGGAATGCTGAGGCAGGAGACCAAGTCAGAGGGGGTATGGGCAACATTTGAACAATGGTAAAGGGTTCATCACAGCATCCAGCCTGCTGGAGCCCTGACCAGTATGAAAAGTGTTGTCATACTTTTCCCGGGACGAGTGGTAAAAGTCCTCCTGTCCAAAGGTTGTGAACACCCCAATAATTGCCTTAAGTCTGT
>NW_005842156.1:1664491-1677495 GCF_000455745.1 Alligator sinensis | reverse complement strand
AGTTTGGCTCAGACGTGCCCTAATGAACTGAATGCTGGCCCATGAGGGTGTCATCTGGACACCCAGCCAGATTCAGAGGGATTCTGTTCACCTGTGTGCTTGTGTCTGGCTGCAGTTTATTGTTGCTCTGATGAACTGATTCTTGGCATATGAGGGTGTCAGCCTGTCCATGCTGATCAACCCAGCCGGGTCAGGCATGTCACATTAATCTGTCTGTGTTTGTGTTTGATTTGGTGACTGGAGGAACCCAGCCCCATTGAAACTGAGTCCTGCAAGATAGCTCCATTGGGGGTGAGGACTTGCAGAAGGGAGATATACAGCTCCATATAGAAACACAAGTAACACAAGCAGCACATTGACAGAACTACCAAGACCCTAGAAACGTATCCCTAATAAATGAGCACACCCCAAAGCAATGGGCAAATCTGGTAACAATACTAATTATAAAATATAAAAACTTTCCTAACACAAAACTTCTGCCAAAATATAACTGAAAAAAGTTAGCATCCAAAACTCCAAGAAGAACTAGGTAGGAGCAGATAGAATCACAAAATCATAGAAAAGTAGGGCTGGAAGGAACCAACAGAGATCATCTAGCCCAATCACCTGCCAGATGTAGGATCATCCCTATCAAACCATCCTACACAAATCCATTATCTAATATACACATTAAACTACACAGTCAACCCTGACACAACTGCAAGGCATAACAGTCTAATCTGCCACAGATAAAGGCAAAGGATAATGGTGGCTATTGTCCTGCTGCTGTGAGGGTTGAGTCAACTGGTACTCTGGGCTGGGGAGGGACCATTCTCACCCAGGAGGGAGAAAAGGAGGCAGGGGCTGGAAAATTATCACCACATTCAGGATTAGAGAGGAATTAACTAAAGTCATGTAATTTTTATAAGGATCTTTTAAATGTTGTACATTTTTCTATACCTATTTGCTGTTGTATGGGTACTTTGATCAATAGCTGATAAAATAAGTGTGCGGGCTGGGAGCGGTCCGGGCCCTTTTTCGCGCCGCGCGGGCTGTGGCCAGCAGCCCGGGCACGCTGGGTCGGAGACAACAGGCGACACGCTGGAATTAGGCACGGACGCGTAATGGTTGATTCAAGATTGTTTACTTACACCGAAGATGGTCGCGGTGTAGGCTGGACAGTTTCCCAGGCACAGCTCCGCTTAAATCCTCGTTTGAGGACTCAGACAACACTCGGATCACTCCCACAGAGTTGTTGAGGCTCCATGGATCCTTTTGTGCGCAGGGAGAGGGATACGTCGAGGTTTGCGCTCGGTGACGGGAAGAGGCTAGAGGCTGATCAGACCCCTCTTGCCTGCTTGAAATGCACTGGGTCCAATAGGCTCTGCAGCGCTTAGAGATCTTCACACAGCGTGAAGTCTCCTCCTCCTGGTGTTCGTGGAGTCCTCCAACTTGGGCAGAAACCACTCAAGCTTTTTATACGGCTAGCAAGCCAATCACTAGCCGCCACGTGTGAATAATTTCACACAAGCCAATAATGGGGCTTGAATTTGAATACGAATGGCGGGAACTCTTTGCAACGAGCATTTCTGTGCTGCAACAAAGAAATGCACCCTGCAAAGAAAGCTACAAATTGGCGGGAATTCTTTTGCACCGGGGTTTTCCTCTGCAGCAGAAAACTCCACCGTGCAAAGAAGCTGCAATTTAGCGGGAACATAATTCAGTGGTGCCAAAGCACACACAAAACAAAAATCACACCTTTGGGTTGTGACAATAAGTATGCAAAAATTAAGGAAAGCAAGGAATATAGAAAAAATAAACTCCTGAGATGCTCATCAGTAAAAGAAAAGATACTATAAGGAAGCAGACATCAAAGGATTGTCAGAACATAGCAGGGGAGAGAGCTGAAACTGAATTTTGATCAAGATTGTCTGTTCTACCTTAGAAAGTGAACACTGTACTATTTGGACACTGAAGGAATCAAGAGATTATTATATATGTTTCTCTTATCTCAAGCACATTATATCTGTTTTCAAACACATTTTCCTTGGCGTGTCATTAACATGAAAGTATTTCATGTGGTATTATAATACCAGGTTCTACTGGTACAGTAAATTAAATTCTGTGTTCTTCCAAAGAAATCTTAGTTTGAACTTGAGATACCTGAACTTAAAAAAAATCTTTCCAATATTCCACAAAAAAAAATAACATTGGTTAAAATACTGGAGCATATAATTATTTCTCCTTAACAAAAGCCCTTTCAAGTCCCTTAACCATGGGCTCCTATTAATGATTACTATCAGACCATTTCTAAGTCTACAGCATGAGAAAAAAAAGAGGAGAGGACTTGCAAATTCATACTGTATATAAAACACACATTTTTATATTTGCACAAAATTTAAACCTTAAAATGACAATTATATGGCCAGATTTCCTTTATCATTCTTGTCATACTGGCTCAGTCACTGACACTAACAGCTACATTAATCATTCCTAATTTTACTTCCCTAGAGCAGCTGCCCTCGTGGTGCAATCTACTAAAACAGCACTTGACCTATTTGTTCCCACCATCTTCACTGATGCTTGCTGCTGTAACAGCTCACCTGGGACAACGCATTCCATTTTCTGCAATATCTAATCGACAAACTTTACAGTTGTTACAAGACTTATATAGAGTGGTGTGCTTAATCACAAGAGAGACACCTCATTACCACAGATGTGAAAGAGCCAATGAAAGGTAAGGGGGTTAGATTTCCATGGATTTTAATTGCACTATCCTAGAATACAAGCAGATTTAGAAAAAGAAACGCAGAATGGTATCACACAAATAAATCCCCTCAATCTTTTTCCTCAGATTCAAATAAAATGGCGCTGACATTGTGAAATAGAAATAAAACTATAATAAATTTATCTTTCAATGAACAGGAGGACTTAATCAGTTCTATCTACACAAGACAATGAAAAAATAGAGGCATTCTATAAATGCAACTCAAAAAATGAATATGTATTTGAAAATACAAAACTGTAGAAAGATAATTAAATATGTTATAGCAAATGAGGAAATTTGGGTTGGTTTATTTCTTCAACTGACATTTTGTAAAATGAATAAGACAGAAAGAAGAATTCCATTTCTAAAGAAGAAGTGCAGCTTTTGCAATATAAATGTAGTTAACAAAAATTTAAGGCATACCACAGACATCCAATGGTATGAATGGACAGTCCTCATGGGTAGTGGGAAGTGAGGCAAGTACAGGCTCATCGAGTTACATAACCATAGTAATGACCAGGGATCCAGGTTTTCCATTCACCATGGAAAAAAGTAAAACAGATTTTCTCATTTTAAGTAGAAAAATGTAGATTTTCTCCTTTATAGGAGAAAAACATGAGAAACATGGCAGAGTTCCAATCTGCAAGGGGCTGGGGGAACAGGAGGAGGGCAATCAGGCAGGGGGCCCCGCATGCACCCATGCACATAGCAGCCAGGCAGTGTGGAGAACAGTTCCTGCAGCTCCCCGCAGGTAAGTCTGGGGGGAAGAGGAGGGGGTGGAATTGAGGACTTCACAGTGAGAGAGGGAGGGAGTTGGGAAGGGCTGAGGCAGGGAGCACTGCCCAGCCAGGGCAGCATGTTGGGCCTGGGGCTTGGGGCCCTGGGTAGGAATGCATGGCTGCAGGGCCCAACTGGGGAGTGGGATGGAGCTGCAGGTGGCTCATCCAGGGAGGGGCTGGCTCCCTGCCACTGAGTACATTCCTGGGGGGGAAGGGTATGGAGGGCACATGTCCCCCATATTTCTGTGTGAGGCAGAGGCAGATGCAGGCTGCCCGCTGTGGGCTCAGGGCCTCCACAACCCAGGAGGCGGGACCCAGTGCTGCAGGGTATAGAGGGGTGGGAAGGCTTGGTGCCGTCACCAGGAACCCTGTGCCATCATGACAAGGCACCCTCTCCCTCCCCAGCAGCGGGGGGGGGGGGGGGGGGGGGGCAGTGTGGAGTTGTGCTTGCTGCTGCTGGGTGACCAGGGGGTGGGTGCCTTGCCATGGCGGCACAAGGCTCCCAGTGCTGGCACTGAGCCTCTCCACCTTGCTCTACCCTGCCATGCTGGGTCCCAACCACTGGCCCATGGAGGCTCCCATGGGGTGAGGAACCCTGAGCCTACAGCTGCCAGCCCATATCTGCCCCTGCTACATAGGCTCTGCTCCAGCTGTACCGCCCATGGGGGAGGAGGGGGGAGGGGGGAGAGCTGGGCTCCGTGCTCTGCTCCATTTGCAGCACTCCTGCAGCTGGCAGCTGGGGATCAGGTGCTGCTGGGGGGCAGGGGGCTGCAGATTCGGGTCCCTGGCCTCATAAGCTTGGCAACTGGGAGCCGCCTCTGGCAGGGGCTGTGGGTGGGGAGTGAGAGGCTATGGCATGGGCAGAGCATTGGCATGTCAGTTCTGCTCAACACCACAAAGAAGTGGGGGGCAGGGTACAGCCGCAGCTGGACTTGCATCTAGGTGAGTGAAAGGGGCAGGGAGAGCTCTGATTTTCAATGATAAAAAACCTAAAATCAAATGCCAGAATTTATAGGTATTTAGAATTAATTTATTATAGTGATCGAGGCACTGGTAGGCTTCCAAACTGCTTTAAAATTGTAAATATATCAATAAAACATTGTGTTCAACCGACACCCTCCCCCCCCCCCCCCCCCACAACCCACACACAAAATATAGGGGGGTAAAGGGGTGTGCAAAACAGGCCATATTCAATTCGGATTCGGCACAAATCGGGAACAGTGATTCGATTCATTGATTCGAATCACTGTCCCTGGTTCAATTCGGCCAAATCCAAATCTGAAGATTCAATGCTGATTTGGAGAATCAGCAATTTGGCCATAGATACAGCTTTAAATGTTTTTTCTACCTTGAGGTACCAGGCAGAACTTCTGAACGTTGCAATGCTGGGGCGGATGGAGCTTCCCACAGGAGTGCGGGGCCCCCCCGCGTGCTCAGCGGTGAACCTGGAAGTGGACCGGAAGTCTTCCCCTCCCACCCCCCCTGGCTTGACAATCAGCCACAGGGAGACCCCAGGTGCCCCCCAGACCCAGGAGGCACCAGTCACCGAGCCAGGAGGGTACGGGGGGCAGACCCAGAAGTGGACCGAAAGTGCTTCTGGTCCACTTCCAGGTCTGCTGCTGAGCATGCTGGGGAGCCCCCCAGATCCATATGCCCCACCACTGCAGCATATATATATTACACACACATACAAATACCTATATATACACATACATTATATATATGGGCTAAAACTTACCCCAAACTGATGCCAATTTAAGAGCAGCTATGAAAGGGTAAACACTGGACTGTGCCCGTTCCTGCTTCCTGGCAAACAGAGAAACTGGGAGGTATCTTGGAACACAGTGCCTTCATGAAAAATTAGCACTAAACCACGACTCCTGAAAAATCTTTTTTTTCCTACATTCTGCTTTCCAAAAATAAGGGGAGTATTTTACTTGGTGTTATGTCAAATATTGGCAAACACAGTAGATCGTCCAGTAGATATTTAACCTTGTGTTGTGCATGAGTGAAAGACATATCACATTAAAATTCCACATAAAAAGTCTTGGATGATAAAATATTTGTTTCACACACAACACACACACACACTCACGTTTGAGTGTTTTTATATGAAGATCATATTAAAAGACACACTGGAAGTGCTCTCTCTAAATGATGAAGACAAAAATCCTTGAGGCTGTGAAGGGTTTAGTTTTATTCTACTTAGGCATATTTTTGGTGAATCTGTAAATTGGCTGAACTTTCCTTTAAAATATATAAAACTCTATTAATTTATTCAAATATTTTTACAACTTTGGCCATAATAAACTAAGAGTTTAAATAAGGACTTCCAGCTAAATCCATGTGTTCCTTAAATCAAAATCTAGCATATACAGACTCTTGGAAAAGGTCATTCCTTGAGGACTGCTATGTTCCCTTGAACTTTGATATTTGGAAAAATAAATTCATTATGGGTCACAGAGTAGAACAAAATCCTAAGAAAGACTATTCTGCTAGCAGTCAACAGAAAGAAGATTGGCTTTTTAAAAATTACGTAACTGTTAAAGTTCCTTTGACTTTATATGTAGGTGAGACTAAGTAAATAATATTAATATATTCCAAAAACTTTTCAAGTTGGATATTGGGTTTGCAATAATGAGGGACAAAGGTTCTCTGTGGTCACCAGTTTTAACAATCAGATTTTAGTTCTCCATTAATATGCCAAATTCTCAGCTAGTATAAACTAGTGTATCCTAGCTCAAATTAACAGAGCTGTTCTCACATGATCATCTTGTATGATGTTACCAAAACTGCAAAAGTTAGTCTTCAAGAGAGCTATCTATATCTATTTATTCATGGATAGTTGAGTTTTTTCAAATGTGCTGATAATAAAACTGCAATATCAGGAAAGTAATACCATACTACAACAACTTTTTAATAGGAAGAAGCAATAGATTTTCTTGAGATTGCTATGGGATATCAAATATTTTTACAGTGCTTTGAAGTCTAGTGAATTTAATTCATTTCACTTTTACTATGGATCAAAAAAGTGGGGTTACTAGAAGGCTGCAAGTCTCCCATTTAAGAAGAATTACCAAGTAAAATGAAAACATCCCCTTATTGAATACAGGTCACTTTCACAAATGAAAAAAAATTAAGTAACACTGAAATATTAAAATGTAAAAGCATGAAGAAATGTTGACAGCCACCTGGGTGCAAAGGTTACATTACTGCTATCAAAGAGTTGTCATTATCTATTAATGGCTTGCACTCAAAATGTGTTAACTGCTTTCCAAATATAGCACTATGCAAGCTCTGCTCCAAGGAGCTCAGAAGTTTCTTTTTATTTATATAAATTCTCTTATTCATGGTAGAACCATTACGTCTGACTATATTCCTGTGAAAGAGATAATATATACCCCTGGTAGGATGGGCAAAAACTGGGGAGAAAATCCTGATGTCTTCCTATTTTACATATGGGTAACAAAATTAAACTGCTAATTGAACCCGAGTCATCTTCAGCTACTACTAAAATATTTCCATTACCAAAACTCCTACTGGAAGAAGCTTTGCATAGATGTAAATATTACCCTACAGATGTCAGGCAAACATTTTCTTTTTCTAAAATACTAGAGGAAAGATGCTGTCACAATGCATATGAAAACAATTTAAAAAAACACTATTTGGCTGAAAAGTGAAGCAATTATAATTTAATCCCCTTGTGAATCCTTTATGTGAATGAGGCAGGGATCCCAAAATCTGGAATTTCCAAATTGTCAAGTGCTTCATTTTACAGTCCTACTTATCAGTTCTGTTAACACTGGGTTTTTATCATATAAGTTCCTAAGTATTTGTGGTTTGGGCAGGGGGAGCTGAAGGAGGAAGGCAGAAAAACGTTGTGATGTACACAACTGTACCCACCTATCCAGTATCATCAACAGGGATCCAGGTTTTACGCTTCCCACAGAAAAAAAAACAGATTTCCCCATTTTCTCAAGAAAAACACAGATTTTTTTTATTTTAATGCATGGATTTTGCACTTTTGCAAAGAGCTGTCTGCAGGCTGGCAGTTCCAGGCTGGCTGTAAGGGGCTGGAGGGAGCGAGAGGAGGGTGGTCAGGCAGGGGGCACCATGTTAAGTACGTGCACATGGCTGCAGTGCAGTCTGGGAAACAGCTTCCGCAGGTAAGTCTGGGAGCGGGACTTGAGGCTCCCATAGGGAGCGAGGGAGGGAGTTGGGCACGGCTGCTGCCCAGCTTGGCGGAACGTGGGGCCTGGGGCCCAGGGCCCCAGTGCACTGCGGTAGGGCCGGGAAAAGGAGCAGGACAGGGCCGCGGGTGGCTTGTCTGGGGGGCAGCAGGTCACAGAGCACACAGAGCTCCCCGCCACTGCACACACTCCTGGGGGGTCAGGGTGGCACATGCCCCCCCAGATCTGTGCGTGGGGCAGTTTTGGGCTGCCCACTGTGGGCTTGGGTGGGGGCGGGAGGAGTCAGAACCCGAACCTGCAGCAGGCAGCCCACACCCGCCCCCGCACAGCCTCTGCACTCCACTCCCCACTTGAACCACAGCAGCTGCCCCATCCTGTGGGTGGCAGCCGGGGCTTGGGCACTGCTGCAGAGGGCAGAGCGCTGTGGACCTGGGTCCTGGTCCCACAGCACTGGCAGTTAGGGGCCTTCTGGCAGGTCTGAGGGGATGTGGGGCACCAGAAGGGCCAGAGAGCTGTGGGAGGGAGCGAGGGGCAATAGCAGGGCCCGGGGGCTGTGGGTGAGGAATGAGGGGCACCAGAAGGGCCAGGGGGCTGGGGGTGGGGGGCAGTGAAGGGCACCAACAGGGCTGGGTATCTGTGGGTGAAGAGTGAGGGGCACCAGACTGGAGAGGTGGCCTGGCAGACTCTGAGCAGGGACTGAGGGGCACCAGCAGGACTAAGACGGGGGGGCTGTGGCTTGGGAGTGAGGGGCCTAGACCTTCATCCTGGTGAGCTAAGGAGGCTGGGGGAGCTTTGATTTTCCATGATAAATAACCTAAAATCAAATGCCAAAATTTATAAGTATTTAGATCTTATTTCATTATAGTGATTGAGGCACTGATAGGCTTCCAAATTGCTTTAAAATTGTAAATATATCAATAAAACATTGTGTTCAATTGATATCTATATATACAGTGGTGTTTCATTTTAATCATGGCTTTTGGGGTTTTTGTCAGAGAATTTGTGATTTTTTTTTAAATCAGGGAAAACCAGGATCCCTGATCATCAAGTAACATTCAGACCTAAAACTTCATCAGTGTAACAGACTTCTGTCATGTAAACTATAGAACTACCCAAGTTAGCTGGCAGAATCTAATGTGGGGGTCATCTTGGGTGTCTTGGAGGAAGTTCCTGACCACTGATGCCACAAAAGGTGGGCATGGGCCACTGGCCTCCCAAGCACTCCCAGTACAGCATATCTGTTGCTGCCCCAAAATAAAGCTTGGCTTCAAAATGTGTTTTGATTGTGTCAAACAAGGTTCTTTGGCTAAGTGTGATATGTTTTATTAGATCAACTAAATAGTTGGAAAAATTGTTCTTTGTAAGCTTTTGGGCATACACACCCTTCTTTGGGCTTTTGATTTTGTCAAGTTACCCAGTTTTCTTCAAGGAAAGTTAACATCTATTTTACTGTTTTACATATCAGCAAAAGCTGAAAAGAATTTTATCAGAGAAAGAGAAGTCACTTCTATAGGTAAAGGGTGCTCCATATGCCAAGCATCCAAGGTTAACTGCAAACAGTGGAGGCAAGAGCTTCATACAGAAAGCTTGCAAGGATCTTCTATAATGGAGTCTGTTAAAGAAAAGTGTTATTGCCATCTCCCCTTTAAAAATAAGTGAGTATGCACCTACTGTGAGGTTAAGCAAACACATTAAGACACAGATGTCTTTACCAATTACCAATAAACATTATCTTCTGACTTTAAAATGGTTACAGTTGCCCTGTCTACAACATCACAGAGTTGTTCAAAAGGCATTACATGAATATTATGACAAATGCTTTATAAATGGACTGTAATTGCAATATAGAAATACTTACTGGATACTGTAAATTTGTTAAGTAAATTCACTTCTATTAGACAAGATTATGAAAAACAAGAATAAAATATGCAGTCTGAAAAAACTAAGGCCCACATGAAAAAAATAGAAAGTAAACTTGATAATGGATAACAGAATATATACTAAAATGTAAGAAACGAGCAGCATCTTTATTTTAAAACTAAATTACATAAATAGTTCCATTTATTTTGTAAATAATTTCAATTGCACTTAATAAAGTAAACTTACTTAAACAAGATCTTTTCCCAGCTGTACTGGCTCCCCCTAAACATAAATTGCCTCCTCGATGTACCAGCTCAAGTTCCAGGTTTGTCCTGCATGAAAATATAAAAGCATGAGGATGAAACTTCAGAATTCAAGTTTCTACAGAGATAAAGGAACCACCACATGTTCACACTGTAGATATCATGAAAAAATGCCACATACTAGTCTATCGTGGGTTAAATACTGGCAAAGTTTGCCTTGGAATGAAACAATTACAAATATAATGTTCTTTGCAATTTAAACTGCTTGACTGACAAGTGCTGTACAAGGTACTCAAGACACTGTACAGTGACTGCAATGTACGTAACTAAAAATGCAGTATATGTAGCTAAAAATACTGCAGTCTGGAATATAATTTCTTTTTTGTTCATATACAAGCTAGGACTGCTGTCAGGAAACTATATAGAGACTTGAAAAGACAACTGACAGCTCAACTTTTAAGTATGCAGTTATATTTATAACATACATCTTCCTTGTAAGTCTCAACTTTTATTCTATTTTATGAAAACATTTTGATTACAATTCTAGACATCCTAATGATAATGTTGGTAGGCCAATTGATGGAAGCCTTGGAAGTAAATTTTCAGTGAAACATTTTAGAATTTAACCAGGCAGCTCATTAATATGAAATGGCTGATGTTCAGCTAAATCCCTGCAAGTCACATTGACATATTCCTTAGTATTATAATTCTCTGCTGGTTCTACACTAATTATTTAGGCCAAATTCAATAGCTTTGTTTGACTGCAATTGGATGGTTAAGTACTGCATTACCATTTACCCCCCAAATACTTATCACGTACTTTACATTTCATCCTTTGAAAGTTTTTTAACAAAACAACACACATACAATTATGACATTACTATTTAGAAGCATTATGTTACTAGATGAATCTAAATTGCAATCTTTTTCCTTACAAAAATGTTTCCATTGATTGAAATTACATCCATGAGTTCTAGTCTGTTTAATTTAACTGAGTATAAATAATTGCAAGAAAACCTAATTTAGAGTTTTAAGCACATTCCTATTTGTGCTAAACTACATGAGGAATATAAAAATAATTTATTCAAAATAAAATATTTTAGGGAAATTTCAACTGTATAATTGAAAGAGTACATGGTTTTTGATATATAGCGTTTGCTGAGACACTTTCATATGTTTCTAAAATAGGAACATTTCAAAATATTAATATGCCTAACTTTGCAGCTTATGCCACCCATTTCTGAAGGAATGCTTTAATCCTCTCTATTCAGAAAAAAAAAGCAATTTAACATTGATAATGTCCCTGCTCAGAGCTCCATCTGGTTGCTGCTGATAAGGGCATCTGTGTGACAGGGGAATTTTCCACTCTTCAGGCGATTTGCAGTGCTCACTGAACTTCTAAAAATCTACCAGCAAAGAAGCAGGGACAGGGATTTCATATTAGTGGACAGAATAGCAAGTGTAGATCAGTATGTCCTAGTTCATCAGGGGAATATAAATGAGACCAAAGTGTTTTAGTTCTGTGAATTTTAGGATGACTAATCTACAGAACAAAAGTAATGGCAGCCTTCTATTAAAAACAAGAGATTGGCTAGATAGTATAAAAAAAACAATACCTGAATTTCTTATGAACAAATATGTCGCAGATCTAGAATTTCCATTCTTCCTTTCACATAATACATATAATTTTACAATGCAGAACTCAAGGAGAATGCTGACAAAACAAGATACACATGAGGAAGCATACAGGACTAAACTCAGGAAATACTTAGGGAGAGACCTAATAGCCACATATTTCCATATTACAGGGGTATAGGTTGTAGCCATGTTGGTCTAAGGACAGGCAGACAAGGTTCAGACAAAAAAATCTTGTCTGCCTATACTTTCCATATACACACATGTGCTTTTTCTCCCCTTTCCTAAACTTAAGAGTACAGGGGTGCATCCCTATGTTGTTCATAGGACCACAGGAAAATAGACTTAGAAAGGCACCTCATGAGGTCATCTAATTCAGCCCCCTGCTTAAGACAGGACTGTCTCTTACTAAACCAGGTTCCTTCTCTACAGAGGAAATACCAGCCTTTTCACCCACAAAAATCCTTGCCTCATAATTCCTGGACTATCATGGCTACAAAATCCAACACAGATGTTTCCTGCAAGACATTCCCTCTGACTATGCATATGCCCCTCATTATGCACAATCTTCTGTGAATATGGAATATTTCTTATTTAAAACAGATACTTTCTACATGGTATTCTCCCATTAGATGCTGCTTCCAAAGCATTTAGAGACAGACTGGCACCTTGCTTCCTAATCTACTTCATCTTTATTCCCATTGTCTTCCATCTTGAAATATTGGTGAACCCCTATGACACAATCCACTTCTGATGGAAAGAAAAAAAGTTGAGTTTCTACCATCTAACCTCTCATTATTGAAGTCTCTATGTCTCTGATCAGAGCGGGGGCATAGCTTCACTTGGATTGAACCTCCTCCCCTGCAAAACAAACTCTGAAGGGGAGGCTGTGTGAGCTCCAGCTTTGTTTTTATTTAGTTTAAGAAAGGGATTTATTTCAACCCATACTTGTCAGCCCTAACTAACCTGAAAAAAATTATTTGTTGTATATAAATGTGCCAGTAACAGGAAGGAACATTTTTTAAGTAGACATCCAAACAGATATAGAAGAGACTATGAGAGTCAACAATATGAGCATTGACCCTCTGCCACAACTCTTGACCAGGAAGAGCAAGCAACCAAGTAGAGAGAACATCTGGTGGGAAAAAGGATTGAAGTAAGAAAGGTCACCGTCAGTTTCCCTCTCACTTCACTTTACAAGGTCAGCATGTGCATGAGAGACAGACCTGGGAGAAGGAACATGAAAAGCTTTTTGTCAGTGTGGACATTTCTGACAGCACAAACAATGGCCTTGTCTAAAATGTCCGAGCAGAGATCTATAGATAGCAGTGCAGCAGAGGTGGTTTTACAAGTGACACTTATGAATACCACAATGTGGAGGTATTACAATCAAGCTAACATATGCACATTACAAATGTTACACTGTAACACTGTGTTAAACATGAAAATGTGGATGAAGACTGGGAACAGAGCAGTGTAAAGAAATAGATTTAGGCTATAAACATATGCAACTTTCAACTATTTGAAAAGG
>NW_005842156.1:1649711-1664456 GCF_000455745.1 Alligator sinensis | reverse complement strand
GGAAAGAGTTGCCACTCTGGAGCTTACATCAAGTTAGAGCTGCATGCTCCTGTAGCAATACAAGTGAGCTAAATCTCTGTAAATGTTAACCTTGAATGAAATAGGCTGTTATATCATAACAGCTTATATTTGTATTATACCGATACCCATATCTGTTCTCTTAAATCAATCTAGTCAGTATTTTACCAACAGCACACTGAAACCCTGTTACAGCCTAGCCATGGGATCTGGCTCAGATTCTACATTCCACATTTTACTAACAGCAGGATAATCCCTTGGCTGCTGGATCCCACAGAAGGCTCTATGCAATTCCAGCTCAAGCTCTGCTCTGGCTCCAGGCAGAAGACTGCTCTCTAACCCCACACACTACAGCTTCTCCTCCCTGAATCAGTCACCCTGGAGACATGGCAAGAGAAGCTGTAGGTGGGAAGAGGGGAGGCTAGGGATCACCCTGTCTGCAGAGCAGGAACTGGAGTGTAGCAGGGGATGGGGCAGTCCATGATGCCTGCCAGGCTGCAAGCAGTGCCCCATGATGAGTAAAAGATTGCCAACTCCCACCTTCGCAAAGTAAGAGGTTGGTGGAAAAGGGAGCTGCCTCTCCTGCTGCGCACACAGACAGGGAGGCAGAAGCCCATGACTGCCTGGGTACAGGGATGACTGGCAGGTGCCAGTTCTCTCGTCAGTAACTGGAGCATCTTCCCATGAGGGCACTCTTCTACTCCCATCTGCATCTGTATAAGCAACAAAGAAACTGGTGAGAGGAGCAAGCTGCCTACATGCTGCTGCCAGAAGGAATGTGTTGCTGCCAGTGCCTGCACCATGGTACAACAGTTCAATTAACAGTTATAATAAGCAGAATTAACTAATCATTGTCTGAATGTGCCATTCACCCATCGCCTATTTCACTGAATCCTCAGTTCTGCTTCAAAATTTCCCTTAAGCTGCAAGTTGGCTTTTTGAAGAAAGCAAGTATTTTTGCAGACAGTACCCCAATCTGTTCTCTGAGGGAACATGAAAAAGGGCTGTTCAGTGCAAGAAGATTAAGAGAGTTTACGATTAATTCACTAGCTAAGAATAGCAAGGTTGAGGTTCAACAAAAGGTAAACTAATAATATTTTTAAGATGCTTTATTAGGTATTTGCCAGTTGTCACCTTTACCTTTTCCCCCAAATCTTTGTTAATATGTGTTTTAGACTGTAAATTCTTCTGCATTTGCATAGTGCCAGCTGCATTTTGCACCATCAGAAACAAATTAGGAAGAGTTAATTATACCTAGTTTGAGTAAGAAAAACTATAAGAGAATGAGTGCGAATGCAAGAATCTACAAACATCTGAAAGGTGCAGAATCATTTTTTGTGTGGTAGAAGGAAATGCAACTTCCACAGAAATAACTACAGAATGGAATTAGGGAGAAAACATTATACTGAATACCAGGAAAAGCTTCTTAAGAGTGAGCTGTTTTGGTTTGTATTTAATAGTGAAGTGGCAGATGCCCCATTTCTTGGGCATTTAAAATCAAACAAAACAAAGAACAATCCTACTGCAGGCAAGAAGGTGAACTGTTGTCCTACATAGGACAAAAACATCTCTTATATTATGTGTACAAGTGCCCCAAATGCTATAAAAAAAGGGTCCTGGGCCACTGGAAAAGTGTCAATATGGTGCCCATCTTCAACAATAGCAAGACAGAATGATGCAGAAATTGCAGACCACTCAATCTAACTTTGATGCCCAGAAAACTAATAGAGCATGTAATCAAGGCATCTGTTTCTGAGCATCTAAAGGATAACATGATGATCAGGAATAATCAACATGGATTCAGCAATCAGATTTTAGATTCTACAAGGTGATAAACTTTGTGGATGGAGGGATTGCAATGGATGTGATTACCTCAACTTCAGCAAAGCTATTGACTATAATATTCTCGTTAGTAAGCTACACAATAAAGTATAGATTAAAACACTACAAGGTTGATATTTAATTGAAATGAAGTTAACAAACGTGGTTCCACAGTCCTGGGTTTAATACTGTATAATATCTTAATTCATAATTTGGAGTTGGTTCTTAGTGCACACAATCAGCAAATTTGCAGATAATACCAAGCTGAACGGAACTGCAAACATAGTGGACGATATGTTTACAATTCAGAATGATCTTGATAAACTGGGAAAAAATGGTCCACAATTAATCAAATAAAATGGAGTAAATCCAAACACAAAATCATGCATTTAGGACAGAAAACTGCATGCACAAATACAAACAGGAAAATAACAAACAAGGCTACGGTAACTAAGAAAAGGAGTTGACCGTTATAGTGGACCACAAATTCAATATGATCCAAAAGTTTGCTCTTCTTGCAAAAAGAAAAGAAAAGGAGCTAATAGCACACCGAGTTGCATTAAAAGGAATGTTGCCTGGACATCAAGGGAAGTGGTTCTTCTATTCTGTTAGCAATTGCCCCACCTGGCATACTATGTCCAGTTTGGGGAATCATACTTCAAGAAAGCTGTGGACAAAAGTGGGAAAAGTCCAGTGGAGAAAAAACAAAAATTACAATAGGTCTAAAAAACATGACTTTGGAGAAAAGGTTGAAAGAATTATAATTATGTAGTCTGGAGAAGACCTATGTAAGTTGTGGGGTGGGGTACTGGTAAATATCTACAAATACATGAAGGGTAGCATGAAGAGAATAGCAATGAGACTACTTTCTCTGGCTGCAGGACAGGACAAGTAATCGAAGTAGTCACAACTATGAACTGCAACAAAGGAAATTTATGTTGGATAACTTTCTAATTATGAAGGGTTAAGCACCAGAATAGTTTACCTGAGGAAGTTACAGAAACTCCATTTTTTTAATGTTGTTAAGAGCAGATTAGGGAACCACTTGAAAGAAACAGTTTAGACAGGGATGATCCTGCCTTGAGTAAGAGAATGGACTGGGCTGACTTCCTGGGTCTCTTCCAGGCCCTCTTTTTCTATGATTTTCTGATATAAATTCTAATCCTATAGTCCTTATAAGGATAAAATTATTGTACATGTCTAGATTACTAAATTAAGCCCTAAATCACTGAATAGTATTGATACTATTGCAGAAGACCTTCCAGGTCATCTTTCACAAAGTTTATGGGTGGATGGATTCAACATTCTAACATACCCATGCAGGGAAAACACTGGATCCACTAACCAAGTCCAATGAATGAAAGAGGACTCCTGGTTGGAGATGTAATACATCTCCCCAGCATTTATGGATATGTATATCATTTGGCTCTAAAAGCAATGTATGGAATAATGTAACACTGTTCTGGTTTAGGATATATTTAACTTAGATGAGAAACACTGGACCCTGAATGTAGATTTGATCATGAAAATACAAAATGTCCAATTCCCTTCTAAAATTTCTTTATCTGATAGTCTTAAAGTTCTGAGATTTTTATACAAAGGAGTTAAGATTACAAACAAGCCATTCCAGCCCATTTAAAAGCAAATCTTTCTTTGAACAAAGAGCATATTTATTTTAAGAACATATTCAAATCTTCAAGAGCAGTTAAGATGGTATATCGAATATACTATACAACTAGAGTACCACAAATCTGTACTGTATCTACCCTGGTGTAGAAAATAATATACAGATTATATTTACATGGACTCTACTGGGATATTTTCTATTTTTTAATTTTTGCTATACAAAAAAAATTTTGGTAAATATTCTATGTACAACACAACCAAACAAAATAATTAATATTATGGCTCAAAACACAATTAAAATATTTTTAAAAATCCAAATACTTTTCCATTTAAATGACCAATTTATTTTACAAATAAAAGCAATTCTAGCTAACTTTTACATATCTACAGAAAACACAGTAGTGCTGTAAGCACTTAATGTGAAAGAAAATGTAAATCAGCAAAATATTTGCATAAAAGGTTACAGATTTGGGATCAATATCTAAAATTGTTCACAAAGTGATTGAAATGCAAGTTATATAAAAAAAGCTGTATATAAAAAGAGAGAGCTAAGCATTTGTTTAGGTTTTTTTCTCCCAGGATCAGAAACTATACCAAAAATAAATCTACCTTTTAAAAACAAAAACAAATAGTCAAGGTCCTCCAGTAAGTTACAACAATGTATAGCCCCCATTCCATTGCCAGCAAAACCAATAAATAATAAAGGTAGGGATACCATTGGGCTCATCAACCCACAGAAGTATGAAAACTGTCTTTACGTTCCTGAAGGGTAAGTGGGTGGCATTATACCACCTCTCCTCTCTTATCACTTTTCCTACATGAGCCATCAATTGGGTGGCAGGGATCATCTGAGAGTAATGTGCTCCACCATGCTACCCATTAGGATACAGGTAAAAGTATCACCAGTGAGGGATCCAGATAAAACTCTACACAAGCAACATCCTTAGTGGTACTTCTAAGTCAAGACTAAGTGCCCTTGAAACTACCAACAAATCATAAAGAAAAAATGGCATAAGTGTTACACTGCCCACAAAAATATACTGTATTATTCTTATCAAGTAGACATAAATGCATATTTCATTATACTACACAGCCTTGACTCTGACCCGACTATATTTATTACCAATTTTTTTTAATTTTGTTTTCAGTTATTGTCTTCTGGTAAATAGGACATATTATCAATATACATTTTCAAAGTAGTTATCATCCTTTCTTGCAAGTAATGCTGACCAACTACAGCTCTTGCAATCAGATTCATGTTGGCAGGCACTTATGCCCCACTAAAATCAATGGATACCTATGCAAGTGCAAGGTCTCTATAATTAGAATAATATTGCAGTCAGGGCTTTAGTTTAAAAGGAAAATAGTACATAACCTTATGATTTCCAGAGAAACTCTGTGTGTGGATTTACCTTTGAAGCTGATTCATTTTGGGCTATGAAGAACTACTATATTTCTATTTGGAGATTACTTATGAAAAGAGAATTTATTTAGGGTCAGAGTTAAGGTTGAAGAGTTTAGATTAATTTTTCTTTACACTTGAAAAATCTTAATATTCCTTATCAAAGAGTCAATGCAAGATTGATTATATCCTTAAATTAGTCATGTCCTTGCCTGGGCTGGACCCGTCATAAGATCAGCACTGATCAGAACATTTCACAGCCATGCAGTTTTCTGTGCAATAAACAAGCATTTTATGTTGCTTGAGTATGTATGAGTATGTGTGGACTGACAAACAGCATCCTCACTGGATGGTGGAGATGTGGAGATTTAAAAGTTTAATCAGTCAACTAAAGACTGAAATACTGCTCTGGAATACTGTTGTCAAACAACACCTGATCTAGCATCAAAATCCAGCATGTATAACTTCATAAATTTGCCTTGCAGATTTCAGATATTAATATATATTGGAATCAGGCCAAGAACACTGCTTGAGCTCTAGCAGAGTGAGCCATGATAGATGGCCAGTTGAACCATGATAGATGGACACTGATAATATTAGTGATAAAAAATATGGCCCTTGGAGCACCCAGGCCTAGCCACAAAAAGACAGTGAAACGGGTCACTCCAAAAGTTATAGTTATAGGATGTTCCCAGCCTATATACCAACATCCCACACCAGGATGGCATCCAAGCCTACCTTACAGGAACAAGGTTACAACTCAGAATACAGACCGAAAGATATTACTGACCTTATACACTTCATCCTCACACACAACAATTTCACTTTTAATAATCAACACTTCCTCCAGAAGATGGGAACAGCTATGGGCACTAAAATGGCCCCACAGTATGCCAACCTTTTTATGAGCCACCTGGAAGAAGACTTCCTCAAGAACTGCACCATCAAACCCTTGCTATACTTAAGATACATCGATGACATCTTCATCATTTGGACTGAAAACCTGCAATCCCTGATTGAGTTCCATCAGAAATTCAACAGTCACCATCCCTCCATCCAACTTTCTTTAGAATACTCCAGCACCAACATCTCCTTTTTAGACACAATGATCAGTATCCAGAAGGGTAAAATACAGACCACAGTATACAAGAAACCCACAGACCAACAAACATATCTGCACAGAACCAGCAATCACCCGAAACACACCAAAAAAGCTGTGATATACAGCCAAGCCCTCAGATACCACCGCATCTGTACTGAAGAGAACATCCGGGATTGCCACCTCACCAATCTTAAAAAGGCTTTCACCCAACAAGGACACTCGTCCAGAGAGACAGATCGCATGTTTGCAACCCATACTAGAAAGAGACCCTATTCTTAAAAAGATATTCCCAGAGCCACCCATCCTAGCCTTCAAACAAGCATCGAACCTTGCCAACCTCATCACCAGAAGCAAACTTCCTCAAGCCCAGAACACACCAAAAGGATCCAGACCGTGCCAGGACAAGAAATGCAAAACCTGCCCCCACATCTCCACCACCCCCACTATTACTACACCCCACAACAGAGCCATCAGCATCCCAGGATCTTACAGCTGCACCTCCAGAAATGTAATATACCTCATCCAACGCACCAAATGCCCTGATGGAAGATACGTAGGAGAGACCAAACAACAACTGCGCACCAGAATGAACGCACACCAGAAATCCATCAAAGACAGAAATACCCAGTTACCGGTGGGGGCACATTTCTCACAGGAGGGCCACTCTCTCTCCAATCTCTCAGTCCGGATCCTCAAGGGAAACTTACACAACACTTCCCAGAGACAAGCCTATGAGCTCCATTTCATCAACCTCCTGGATACTAGAGATCATGGACTAAACATAGACACTGGATTTTTGATACATTATAATGTGCCTGGCAACTGACTCCCCAGCCCAGCCCAGCCCCTGGCTTCTTTACTTTTCATTCCATCCAGGAAGAGCACACACCGACTGCTGAAACTTCCTTAGCCTGACGAAGGGTTTTTGAACCCGAAAGCTTGCTTAATAACTATTCTCCAACTATTTGGGTTGGTCTAATAAAAGATATCAAATTCACCCAAGAAACCTTGTCCACCTATAGTTTAATTAAAGTATTATCAAAGGGCTTTAGATACACAGGTAAGTTGACTTGAATGCTAAACGGGACTCTTGAAACACCTTGGGAATGATTTTTGCATGAGATCTTAGTATCATCTTGTCCTTATGGAACAAAATGTATGAGGGTTCCCCTATGAATGCCTGGAAGTCCCTCATACTTCCAACTGAAAAGACCATTTTGAAGGCAAAAAGGAGTACACACAGTTTTCCTCAAAGGAAGGCTCTATATAAAGTTTAGAAGGATTGCATGAAGATCTCATGTTGGTCTCACCTGACCTGAGCAATCACCCTAGAGATTATCAGGAGCTATATAGGAGGCCTTGGTTCCACTGCATGAGGTAGGCATTCAGCAGCAACCCTAGACTCACACCCACTTTGGAGCAGAAGTGTAGATATTTGGAGTCATCTTTGTTGGCAACAGGTCTATAAATGAAATATCAATTTGGTGATGGCTTTTGACTGCTACCACTCATAATCAATGACAGACTGCCTGTTAGGGAGTCTTCCAGGTTGCTGCTGATACCTGAGAAGTGCAAATCTGTTAGGATTATGCCAAGAAAGGAACTTCATTTCCATAGCTAAATTGTCTCTGTGCAGGTGTGGGGGCAGGGACCTTTTGATCATTTGTGTAAAGCCAACATAGCGTTTGTTAATATCTGCACTACTGAGACTGAACATCACAGGATAGGGAGGAGCACCAGTCTAATGGCCCTGAATTCCAAGATGTATATTTGTAGTTGTCTTGTATTCTCCATGACCAAGTACCTTGAATATATAAAAGGCCCACATAGGTTTACTGGCCCAAACGGCATGGTCAATGATGGAGTCATGACTGTTAATCCTTTTCCAAATGCTGACAAGTCACATATACAAATTTACTGTTATTAGGTCCTGTGGTGCAGCAAGACTTTCAAACTTGCTGGTAGTTTGACCCAAAGCGCAAAGCAGGCAAAGTTTAACAAGGACTGCTACATATATGCAAATACATCAATGCCCTTATAATGTAAGGCAAGTGTGAACAGTCATAGCTGAATGCAATTTTGTTATATTCAGGACCTCATGAGGTAAACAGAACCTCTTCTCTGAAATGAAGTCCTTTGCTGAAATGGAATCTATCCAAGCTCCTATCTTCTGTGATGGAATAAGTGACAACTTCTCTTAGTTCACACTTCCACCATGTTCCTGAAAGCACTGTGGAACAGTATACACAGCCCAGCTATTTCTATTACATGTGCAGCAAACCTGGGTATGAGACAATGAAGCCACTCTGAGGGTATCCTTCTCACTGCCACTCTCGAGATCTCGGAGGCTTTTGAGCATGCCAGAGACAATAGGAAGAAGCAGGGAAGGGTGGGGGGGTCACTGTCATGCCAGCTTGAAGCCTATATCTGGGTTTGGCAAATGCAGAGTAGAAGTGGGCAGCTGGGGCTTCTTTCTTTGTAGAGCTCTGAGGTGTGCCATGGAAACATTATATAACATCCTAGGAGGCTCAGCTATGCAAAAGGAATACAGGCAACCCCCAGTTAATGCTGTTTCGCTTAGCACTATTTTGCTGTAACACTCATTTTAAATTGATCCCTGATTTCACTTAGCGCTCAGTGAGTTTCATTATAACGCTCACGGTCGTCATCTCGCGTCATTAAAAACAAATGCGTTCGCTATCTTGGGTTGGCAAATACTTTTGGTTTTGCTTAACGTTCATTTTTTCAGGAACCAATTAAGAGCGCTAAGCCAGAGTTGCCTATACTGGCATACTCCTGTAGTCCCACACAGCAACTGACTACTCTTAGGAGACAAGGGATTTAACAAGTCAATTCAAACATAAACAGTTTGCTTCACTCAACCAAGACTAGAAAGCTTATGAAGTGTTGCCAACTACTGAAATGTTACTACAAAGATCATGATAACTGGCATTTTTCCTACAGCCTCAGTTACTGGAATACTGCGAGTACATGAGAACACTAGCTTTTTAAAGCTCTGGTGTGCCCATAATGCTTAAAAAACCTGAAGTTAAATAAAAAGAACCCTATATGGTAGAACCTGCTTAGTTCACAATGGGTTAAATTATTAACAAGCCACTCAGCAGTTTGCTGCAACTCCTACTCCAAAAGGTCACTGCCTCTTATCACTTGAAACTCATACGTGGTACCACAAAACTGACCAGAGAAGGGGAAGCCTTTAAAACATCAGTGGGCACAATAAGGCCTGCCCCATCTGGCCTGCCAGGCATTTTGATCCGGCTCACAGCACCCACCAACTAATTGTATCCTGCTCAGCCCTTCCAACCACAAGGGTGGGAGTGAGGCATCCACATATAAACGCCGCCCCCGCCCCCAACATACCCTATTGTGCCTCGCTCCTATGCATGTAGACGGAAGGGCCCGGCCCAGCCAGCAGCAGCTTCTGGGCAGGACTGCTACTGCCACTGCTACAGCCGCTAGGGGACCTGCTCAACTTCCCCAGCGTCCAGCTCTGGGCCGCAGGTAGGGAAGTGGTGGGGGTGGGGACAGGAGCAGGGGCGAAGCTGCAGGTGGGTGGGAGTGTGGAGCTTGTGGCTGGCATTAGTATGGAGCCTCTGCCCAAGGGGGGACAGCGGCAGTGCAGAGCTCAGGTGGGCAAAGTGTGGGTGTGAGGGAGGGTGGAAGGGTGTGGAGATCTCCACCACTCTCCCCATGTTGCGCAGCTCTGCAGGTGGCAGCAGTGGCAGCAGCAGCACTTGTGCCCAGTGGCACGTGGCTCCAGCTAGCACTGCACATCACAGCTAGGAGCGCAACCCAGCTGGGCTGCCTCTATTGGTGGTGCTCCCTGCCGTGTGCGTGTGTGCAGCCCCACACTTGCATACCACAGGAGAAGGGCAGAGAAGGCAGCTGGCTCCAGTGTGCAGGGCTCCCCTCCCGGTGGCACGCAAGTGCAGGGGCTGCACATACACAGTGGGGAGCACCAGCAATAGTCGGCCTGCTTGGGCTGCACCCCTCACTGTGATGTGCAGAGCTAGCTGAAGCTATGCACCGTTGGGAATCAGCATCTGCACTGGGCATGAGCACCCCGAGCGCCATGTGCTGCCGCTGTGCCATGAGGGGAGTGTGGCGGGGATCCCCATAGCCACTAAACCCTCCCTCACACCCCACAAATGCCACAGACCCACGTCCTGCCCCCACAACTCCCCCCACATACCCTATGTTCCCTCACACAGTTACACCCCCACACACACGATACATAACCCCCCCCACATCCCACCATACATACACACACCCACACTTCACCATACATCCACATCCCCCCAGCCCCACCATACATACACACACACAACCCTCCCCATACCCCACCATATACACACAAACCCAACCACACACCCCCACACACAATATATAAGACTAAGAATTTATTTTTGAGTTATTATACAATCATCTCTATATACAGCAGGCAAACACAACTCATGACAAAAATATATTTTGTAATAAAATTTAAATATGTTATAGTATGTGTTAGACTTCGAGTGTATGATTTGGGGTTTTTTGGTTCTACAATGGCAACCGCCCCTTCCAGAAGGAGTATTTCTGGGGGGCAAGGGGAGTGATTTCTGGTAGCAAAGGTCAGGGGCTAAGGGCAAGACTTCCAGTCCCAAGATGGCAACCAGGGGGTGGGGCTACCCACGCAGCCCTCAAAAGCTTACCAAACCTCGTTAAGCAGACCTCCAGCCAAAATTATTGCCTGCCCCTGCTTTAAAATAAAAGCCACAGCAAACAGCTGGAGCAGTTGTATGCAGCTATCAGCTGCAGCTATATATACCCTTAGCTAGTTGACTCTGTGCACGTGTGCATGCATGCATGTGCGTATTTCACGATTGGAGGAAATCTGATTCACAATTTTTAAGCATCCAGGGTTAGTAATGTTGTTTAAGAGAAATGCAAAGAAACTGTGTCAGAAAAGCTTAATACACCCACCTAGCTACAGAATACATAAAAAGAAAATCATTGTCTGGTGATCCAGGAGTCTTGCTGTAGTCTGTATATTTCTTCTGAGTAGTGTTTTTTATATCTTTCATCACAGATTCCATTTCCTTGCTTAGATTGGTTTCAGACTATGGGGGGAAAAGGCACAGAAAAGTCCATTTGTTTATACAGAGAAATGCAATATTTGGTCACAAAGCTTATCACTGTCATTTTATCAATCTATATATGCAAAAGCAGGTGAAAAAAAGCATATTAAAAGTTGATTAAATATAAAGGTAATATTCTGAAAAGGAAGGGAGATGGACAAATCAATTAACTACGAATTTTGTACATCTCTAACTTCTAGATACTTCAGTTTGTGCAAAATGTATTTGCAATATATAGAACAAATGCATCAAATAGCCTTGGCTGGGATGATCTAGTTGGGGCTGGTCCTGCTTTGAGCAGGGAGTTGGACTAGATGACCTCCTGAGGTCTCTTCCAACCCCTTCTATGCGTCTATAAGTAACAAATTTAAAAATGCAGTCCCAAGCAACTATATTTTGAAATACCCGTCTTTGAAAAAACAAATAATCCATATCCTTAAATGTTTTTAATAGACATACTTTAAATAGATTCCGGTTATAATGAACTGATGTTTTACATTGTAAAAAAAATATAAGTGAGCTTTACGTAGTATGATTCAGTTCAATGTAAAGTGCCAGACTGCAAGATATTAAATAAGCAAGAAAAATGAATGTTAAAGATATACCTTAAGATTAATCATTCTTTGGTCATAACACTTTCTTTTAATAAGTGATGTAATAACAAGCGCAAATGTTTAGGATATTTTTAGCATTTAACTTATGATAAACTAAGTTTTTCCACATGGGACAGGAGGAAAAATGCAATCCCATAGCACATAACATTTGAAGTCACAGAAAAGAACAAAATAGAAAGTTCAAAGGGTTAGAGGCAAATTAACAAGGATCTTTCTGCCTTACACTGATGCTTACTGGGAAAGTTCCCAGCTGTTCTTGAAGCTCTTCCACCTCTTTTACAAGATCTTGCATATTCTTGTTACTGTGACATTGCCAAATGTTTCTTTCACCATTGTTTCCAGGATAACAAGGCAGGACACTGTTAGCAAATTGCCTACAGAGGGGACAAGTAAATTCTCCTTTGTCCACTGAAAAGCCCTGGAGGACCTGGTCATTCTGAAAGAAACAGATATGCAGATAAACTTACTGAAGACAATAACTATGTTTTTGATATTCCATAACTAGATACCAGGTATAAAAAAGGACTTCCCCAACCAAAAAGTGTAGAACAAGAAAAATAAGAATATTCTCTTAATTTGGTAAAAGAGTTCTAATCACCAGGATTCACACACGATGTGCCAATTTACACATACTTCTTATTGTCCAAAACAATCCCATAGTAAGTTTGAAGAACACAAGATGGGAAACTGACCACTAAGCAAGCTACCAGAAGATGACTCTTACCCTACTGAATGCACATTTTTTCATATAAAACAAGGAAACATTTGACTGTGAAGTCTTAAACCAACCCAGGGGTTTGTTAGAAACCTTTCTTCTACAGAGAGTTGAGGACCTGGGCTTAGTTTTTAATATGTTTTTTTATTTCCCCCTTTTGAATATCTGTTATTAGCTTTGCTATTTTCCATTAGCAAAAGTCAGATTCACTTGTTAGTAATGGTAAGTCTCTGAAGATTATTTCCCCAAAATACTTGAAGATATCTAAAGATATTTGCCAGAAGGAACTGCACATTTCCAATACGGCAAATAATCTTAGACTGAAGCAGTAAGTAATCTCTTTTCACCTTCATGAATTGCCTCAGCAATTTCACACTCATGGGAGATCTGCATTGCGAGAAGCATGCAGAAATATCTATAATCAGAAATTTTAACAATCAGTCCTGGTACTGAGGTAGTTTGGGCCAAGCTGATAGAATTAGTTTTATAACTATTTGGACCTGGATCTCTAACTTTTCTAACAAGTTTAAGTATAAAACGTTTATCTGTTTGAATAACCTTTGGACGAAGAATGTTAGAAATATCCAGAATGGTTATGGAAATATTTAGTTTCAATCCAAATAGTGACCGCCTATTTAATATTTGTGTAAAGTTTGTTTTTTTAACAGGAGTCGCATGCTGCCAGAAAGACCACTGGAAAGGTAATGGTCTGGTTAGAACGGAAGTCAGAAATCAACACAAAAAGGAGTTTGTAGTAATAATGAAGAAAATACGATCTTTATGGAATGCCATAGATGAGGATTGACCACAAAAAACTCCATTTCACTTATCAAAACGACAAGATTATTCTTTAAATTATCTTTAAAGTCAAGGGACAAGATAACAAACCCCCTGAAGACCAAATGAAGAACATCTAGTCCTTCAGGTTCCTTTAAACTAGGGTGAATTTTACTGAGCGAATGGTGCTGCTGCTAGCTACAAAGCACCATTTACAGTTTCTAGTTTGGCACAAATACAACAACAAAACCTAGTCAAGAGGAAATTAGAAAAACTTTCCACTTTAAACAAAACAGAATTAGAAACAAAGCAGTTTTAAATGTCATGGAACACAATCATTTACTCGGTTCTACATCACTCTTTTCTTTTATTACATTTTAAAATATAAGAAAAGAAAAAAAAAGACAACTTAAAGTATGACAGGTAGACTTGCTGGCCTAGTTGTTCAAAAATAAAGGTTGTATTTGCTTCTGGAATGTAGAGCCTAAGAGTACCACAGAGGCCAAGTGTTCCTAAGACAGTAGCAGCCCATCTCCTTAACCCATGTAAAGACATATTTTTTCAAACAATTTCCCAATATTTGTTAAATATGCTACACTAAATTACATGAATTTGCACATCCCCTATTCTCCTAGCAGAATTAAAATGTAATTTACACAAGAAAGACTATTCAAGCTCTGTTTTTGTATACATTTATATAAAAATACGAATGTATTTGCATTTAGACTTTGGCTTTTTTGTTTCAAAAGAGACAAGTCCTTGAATTTTTATGAAACTGGGAAACCACCCAATTGGGTTATATTAGCATATATTAAAAGCCCCTAATAACAGAAACCATGCAAAGACTTTGTCGTCAATAACCTGTAGACTAGGTTATAGGCTACTATAGACCGGGGCTCAAAACACTATGGCCCACAGGCTGAATCCAGCCTGTGAAGAAATCTGATCCAGAAAGGGGATCAATGGCACAGAGCTCTGCCATGCCACCCATCCTCTCTGCAGCACCTTGCAGCAGAGCTGCACCTGTGCTTCCCTTGCTGAAGAGGGCCCGAGTTTCTGCAGAGAGGCTGAGTGCAGGCAGCTGGGCACTCAGAGGGTAGGCAGATGCAGAGACTTGTGGCTTGTAGCCATGGCTGGGTCACAAATTCTGTTTCACATAGGTAAAAAGCTACTGACCCCTGCTATAAACAAAAGAAAAAATAATTATTTAAATTTTTTTTTTTTAGGGATTGCAACTGCTCTGCAGAAGTATTAAAAACTTAAACCTATTCCCTTACCATTCTGTGATTTCACGAGTTTATAAGCATTGAGTACATCTTGAAAACAAGTTGTTAGACTCTTCTAACAAAAGTTACTGGATATATAACTAGGGACCTACCTAATCTGTGGGGGCTGCCCCGATTTCACAGGCAGAATGTGGGCCCAGGTAGCCTTTTGGTGACAGAGCATGCCCTCCCCTCCCCCCGCCCCCCAAAGCTCTGAATGGCTGCAGGGGCTGCCTGTCATATGGCCCCCCCCCCTGCCCCCGGCGC
>NW_005842156.1:1623392-1649610 GCF_000455745.1 Alligator sinensis | reverse complement strand
ACAATGCTCGGAGTGGCGCAGGGGCCTGCCTGTCATATGGCCCCGCCCCTTGCCGCTGACTGACTGAAAGGGCTGTCTGTCATGCAGCCCTGCCCCTTACCACTTATTTGAGAGTGGTGGGGCCACATGAGAGGCAGCCCTGGCAGCCAATCATCAGCAAGGGGCGGGGAAGTAGCCATCTTATCTGCAGCCCCTTGAGCAAGCAGATCCTCTCCCCACTTCACCGCCCCACCAAGCTGCCAAGCATGCTGAGGAGCTAGCATTTTCTTTTCCATAAGATTTTTTTCCTGTGGATTTTGTGGGCATTGCTGGATTTCATGGAATCCATTAAGTTGTGAATTTGGTAGGTCCCTACATATAGGATATGCAAGTTAAAGAAAAATCATAATGTCAACTTCTTTAAACAAAGTGATTTAATTTACGGAAATGTCAAGTATGTTTCGATAGGTCAGTATAGTCAAGTACAAACAAAACCATGTTAATAATAATGTTAAGATATAATTAAAAAATCTAAGAAACGATGATTCTAGACATATGATAAGGAAAGTTCCGCCACCAATGAAAATAAATAAGTTAATCTTACTTCCACTCAAAGTAAGTGGAGTTTCCGCATTGATCTTAATGGAAATCAGGCCCAACAATTAAAGATATTTTATAGAAGTGGAAATTAACTCACTCTTAATGATTCCATGTAAGACTTATGACAATCTATGTGTAACGTATGACCACAAGTTTGCACATAAACACCTCCTTCCCAGCCTATTGATACTGCTTGCAAACAGGAACTCTAGAAAAAAAAATAGTATATACATACATGAAGTTAGTAAGATATTCACATTTCCAACTAAAACTACACATACATACACTACAATACCAAATATTTCCTCTCTTATTATAGAACTTTCAGTTAAGGTAATGTTTCCTCTATAGAGTTATTACACTGCTTGGTAATGAAAACCAACTGTAATCTCTTATTAAATTTATAATACTGAAAATGTCAGGCCTCCAAGATGGTGATAAAATTAAAAAAGAATAAAATAATGCAGCTACATGAACATTTTATTGCACTGGAGCTTTCACAATAATACTGCAGGTAAGTGTCACAATGTGGTTTTTCCAATTTGATTTCTGTACCTTATCTTGTACACCTCTCTTCTACACCTACACATATTACTTCAACACTACAGTAACCTTTACTTAAAGACTATCTTGCGTTTGCTGTATTATACAGATTTAAGGTAAAGTGTCTTGCCCTCAAAGCAGAGAAAAGAGCACAGAGGAAAAAAAAAGGAGAGGAATCCCAGGCTGCAGCCTACTCTGCAGAAAGACATGCAACTTCTGCAGCTGGATCTGTGGCTTAAGGATTGGCCTCTTAAGTAATCTCAAGACCTATCAATGAGCTGTGGTAGAGATCATCTTCAAACTGAGGGATTGCCAACGATGATATAATGCACTGCTGTAGAAGTGCACATTTCCCTTCTTCATACAAGACAATGAAGAACTGGCCTACTATATTTCATTCGGAGTTAGTAATGTAATTGCATCATAAGGTTTTGGACACAGAGAAAATTGTTTAATTTATAAAAAGACTACAATTATATAGCTAAATTCCAATTGTTTTTTAAAAATGAATTAAAGGTCTTTATTTATCTTGTTAAATGCTTTAAAATACTGTTAGGAATACTGAACACATGGAAAGAGAATGTGGCACAATGAATTAATGCAAAAGTTTAAGCCGTACATATTTATAATCAACCCTTGACCCAGGTCAAGTAATGTTTTGTAGTCAGTGGTGCTCAACCTATCTGGTCTTGTGGGCTGGATGAGTGGTATGGGGCCAGTCCATGGGTCAGATCAGTTTGCAGATGTGATCCAGTCATAAACTGGTCCAACCTCAGCTGCACTTTAGCACACAGGACCACACCAAGTGGCCTGCAGGGCTACCTATGGATTCAGAAATCTGGCAGCAGGAGAGCAGCAAGGCTGCCATTGCCCCCCTGCTGCTAAATCTGTAGACGTGCAGAGAAAAACAGGCCAGATGACAGCACTTCGTGGGTTCAGCAACATTGTAGTTGTAGTCACTGTAAATGCCAAGTGCCCGCATTATAAAAGAACAGAGTTTGGTGACTGGACATGTATGCTACTCAACAACAATGGAAGACGCTAGGGAACTAAGTCAGAACTGACAAAATTATGAGGAGAAATTATACATATAGTATATCTACTTAAGAATCAGTTTTATTACACCGTCAATTCCTGAACACAATGCTGGGTTGCCTGTTTTTTGCTACTATAGCTCCTCGGTCTCTTCCTGTATTTGAGCAGCTAGTATTTTGCATTATTTTGCTCATTCCAACTTGACACCTGTAAAGCTTTACAGAACTTTGACCTAGAACAACCTATCGTCTTAACCATAAGAGCTTCTTCTTCCAGCATATCCCTGTCTGTTTCAGCAAACAGACTGCATGGTGAATTAGGCAAAGTCGTGCAATGGACAAGTGCCAGAAAACATTTGCCTTGTTCAAAGAAATCTGGTATTTCATGTGTTTGATGAGACTGGTCTGCATCACTGCTAAAACAGTGTTGGACTGTCTCTTTAGTGAACATTGGTGGCTGGGGGGAGTAGGGAGAGGATGTGGTGGAACTGAGAGAGAGTATGTTATCTACTGCCCTTGGAAGAGAAGTAAAAGAATCAGAGGAGGAAGAGAACCCATGCTTGATGATGCCTCCCCTCCTGTGTCTCATCAGGTTAGCAAAAATTGCTGATGGCTGGGGCAAGGATGGGGATGCAATGCCCATAGAAAGGAGACAGAAGAGGCCAAACAGAGGAAGGGTGTGGTAGACTAGCTTTACTATCCCCATTGCTTCCCCATGTTCCTCAAGCACCTTGCTTTTCCAGCTCCATCATCCTCCCTCTTACTTCCAGATGAGCTGTGTTTTCACAGTGCTGCAGGTCTGACAGAGCAGTGATTTTTTATGGGATCAGAAATATTATTTTAGTTAAGACAAATGGGCTGAACTCAGTCAGCTTTCTACCTTTCCTGTGGAGCTGTGAAAGTAAATACGGTATTAAAAGAAAATATGGCTTATGTTGTTCTTGCATATTGGGGCCAATGCACATCAAAGATAAAACAGGACCATCCCTCATAAGTAAATGAGACCTGGGATTTTAGCTAGTGAATCTTGCACTGTAAGGAAAAGATTGAAGTCTTTGCAAATAAAGGTTCCTTTCTATCCTAACTCAGCAGGGTGCAGATTTAAAGGATTCAGAAGCAAGCTACATACTGGGGGTACAATAAGGTTCTATTCAACTTACCAGGTTTATTGTAGAACCTTGTGAACCTGCAATGGGCCCAGGGTCATGTATCTGGTATGTGAGCTGGGCAGGTTTATTAGATTCCTACATAGTATTAAGCTAATAAAGTTATAGCCTGTTGCTTAAATAAATGAACTACAGACTACCCAACTGGCAGATCTCAAGATTACAACAACTACTAAGGCATTACAGCCTTGGGTCCTCCACCCAGCTCCTCTGAAGCCTAGAATAACTGAACCATTGTGGTGCAATTTTCAGGGGGCAGGAACTGTTTCCTGACCAATAACAAATCTCCTTCACTGGAGGCTTCAAAAAGAAGTTGTACAGTCATTTGTTTAGGATGGTTTAGGAATAACAAACCCAGCATCTATGCAGGGGGTGGAAACTGTGAGGTTTCTTCCTCCTCTATGATTCCATTATAAGATATAAATGCATAAACATTTGAAACAAAAAGGTAAAACAAAGAAAAAAATTACCTTCTGGTATGCAATCTCTTGTGAAATTTCTGCTCACAGAAAATAAACATAGAAACACAAGTCCTATTTTATAACTTCTGACAATTTTTACAACTTAAGTAATATCTTCCTATCTCCTGAAATCTTCTACTGTATCTGTCATTAGGGGAAAGACACCACTGCTGAGGGCATAGCTGATCAACAAAAGGATTTCTTTTTGCTTAGCTCAGCTGAACAAGTCATTCAAGGCACTAACAGATGTTTCTCTTTTTATGCCAATAACAAATTTAAGGATTAGCTTTTTCATGCAGAGACATTTTTAGCACAGTAGTGATCTAGAAACCTAAAAGCAGAAACAACTAATCCAACTAACGTCTGAATTAGAAGAGAAGTTTTTCAAAGCAGAAAGCCAGAAAGCATTAAGTCTCTGAGTCATTGTAGTATCTTCTAGAAGTTTTTTAAACACTCAGTGTAGCTTCACAGACAGGGTTGCAGGATTTAATTTACCATGACGTACATGTCAGTAAGATCAAGGGGTTTTTGAAGAAGATAATTTTTCATTAAATCCCCTGAGATGTGTCGTGAGAAAAAGTACACAGTTACTGAGCACCTAGAGTACAGCTTCCTTAACAAACACTTAAATAAAAAATAACTGTTCACTGACAATTTGAAATGCAAGCAAAGCCAGGAGTAGTATCATTAACCAAGTAGATATCTGCCAAACTTTTCACTATGTTAACTTGCTTCTTTCTAAGATTGGCAAACAAATATAGTATTAATTGCAACAGCTCAAAGTGAGTGCCCGACAAGTGTCCATGTTGCATTATACAAAACAATGTATGGATTCTAGCATAACTTCCTACAATGAAAGGTGACATGTCTAAATGATATGGTGCTAACTCAGTAACAATAACATTGAAAACTACAAATTAATATTTCACTATGAAAGCCTATTTAAACAGAAAAGTTTTCTTGACAGATTAAAAAACTTAAAATTATTTATTTTTCTTCAAGTAATACTGTTTAGTGCTAACATTTGTGCATTTGCTTTCAGTCAGGGAAGAGGGTATTTTTTCCCTCTGAAAATTCACCAAATTTAAACATGTATAGCAAAACAAATAATAAATTATAGCCGACTGTCCTTCTCATATATTAAAAAAAATAAGCTGCCACCCATTGGTTGATGTCAATGTCTTATTTAAGAAGTGTGTGCTACCAATAGATTAAAGGGTAGCCACCAATGGTACTAGAGTTAAGACCGAAGCAGGTTTTCTGTTTAAATTTTGAGTATCTGTACATTTGTGGTTTCTCTGGAAGAGATACTGCTCTCCCAAGAGAAACATGAATGTACAGATACTCTGGCTTTTTCTCCCAAAGTAAAAATGGCCACTCCAGGAGAAAAATAACTTGGGCACAACCTGAGTTTCTCTATGGAGAGTGAATGTCTATACATGCTGACAACACAGGTAGACCATGGGCTGCCTGGGTTAGCCAATCAGGGCTGCACTATTCACTGCTGTTATCTGTTTCAGGCAGAATAAGGGAGCCTAAAAAACATAATGAGATGTGTACACAGGGCCACCCCCTGACTTCAGTGTCAGCACTGCAAGCTCTCGACTCTTCAAGGACTAGAGATTGAACTGTCTGTACACGTGGCTCTGGTTAAGTTTTTCTACCATGAGAACAAACCTAGGAGAATTCTCCAGGATTTTCTGAATGTTTGTACACAGACTTGGACCAGCCTGAATACTGCTATGCCAGCTGAGAACTAGGGGTATGGTCCATGGAGCTAATTTGGTGTTATTTGGTCCAGGAGGTCCAAAGTCTACCTTCCATTCCCACCAACTGAGATTTATTTTTCATATTTTTATTTGTATATTTATTTAACAATTAAGTTTCCTACATACATAATGAAGGCAGTATCTACACGGAAGGTTATTATTGGGCTAGACCTGTTGAGTTCAGTGACAAAAAACAGGTATAAATGTTAACAACTGAAAAAGTTCTTAGACTTTGTTTTTGGTATTATGGGAATGTGCACTAGGCTGCTGGGAGAATTAAAGAGGACTCCAGCTGTTACATATAAAATGTAGGATGGAGCTAAGATCAAGAGAAAAAGGAACCTCTTACCCATTATTACCCACTTGTATGGAGGAAAAGTGCAGTAAGCTAGCAATCAGAGGGCCCTGAGTTCAAGTCTCTTATACTGACCATTGACAACATTTCTTGTGTATTCTTGTTAGCCTTGAATAAAATCCCTGTCCTAAATGGGACTGGTATTCCTTTCTTTTGCAGTAAGTTCCAAGATGTTGAACAAGGTAATTTCTACTCATTCTGTAAAGAGAACTAGATCTCTAATACGTCAGAATCTAGCATCAGTCACTTGCTGATATAGGCAACTATTACTTCAGCAAAAAACTGCAGGATATTTTGTGAAAATTTCAGCCTGTAGGGTTTCATTTACTTATGCAGAATACCTTGGATAAGGATGAATTAGGTATTCAATTAAAAAAACAAGGCACTTAACTAAATTAAAATACTTCCCACCATTTTTATTTCAACACTAACCATTTTTTTGCCAGCATTCAGAATTAACGAAAGTTCTAAATACAGCAAATTTAATGATTAAATAACTTAGCAAATATTAATTCAACTAATGTTTTCACACAGCACTGAAACGGGGTGGCACTACCTCTTATCAATACTTACATCTTTAAAGTACCGCTGTAATGTTGTAAGTCTCACATCGTATACTGTTGCACATGTGTCCCAAGGGTATATCTGCTCCTCTTCAGTGGTTGGCAGTTTCTTTGGCTCAGTGCTGTTGCGGCATTGCCCCAAGACTATAGAGAAAGGAGGTGAGAAGGAATAAAATGGACAGTAATATACCAGTGAACTGAGAAAAAATAAAAAGCTGCCAAAAGAAATTCTGGTTTATCATCATGTGCATCACAAAAAAGAGCTTTGTTTCTGCTGGTATTAAAAATGGTAGATAAGACTATTAAAGAAACCATGTGCTAAAAGTAATATCTGATTAAATGAATGAATACACAGTGTTAGATATTCCTCCCCCTGCTTTTGTTTTTGGTGTTTTTGCTTTCTTTTTTGATATCTAGGGTCTATTTTTACATTGTGAGGTTTCCCTCTTGCATAAATGGGCAACACTGTGACAGAGGGTAAGCTTGGGGCCAGGTCTCACATCAGCCTGCTCACCTGTCTAGATAGAGCAGTCCACTCAGTCTCACCTGCCACAACTTGCTGTTCCATAAATTGTTGTGAAATGCGGGAGGCTGTCCATTTTACTGAACTGAACAGGCATGGGATGCGATAAGGGAAAGTTGGGGTTGTGTACAGCACCACCTGGTATCGGGGCAGTAAAACGGGCAGCCTCCCGCACTTCACAGCAATTTATGGAACACCAAAGGTGCCCTGCCACAAACACAAACTAACCTCAATCTGCAACCTCATAGAAATTACCAAGCATTTAGCTTCTTAAGCCTGCAGATTTACCTTCCAGAGGACCATCTAGGTAGATGCACACGTCTCACATTCTCTGGCTCTAGCTCCAAGTACATCAGGGTTGTGCGAAACACCACCTTTCCGCTTCGACTTCCGCTTCAATGTAACAGTGTTTTGTTTCGAGTTTCGTATTGTTTTGAAATCATTGTTCCGTTTCGTTTTGTCGAAACTGTTCCATTGTTTTGACGTTTTGCTGATAGGCTATAATGGGAAAGCTTGAAACTGCCTATACCTTTGTTATTTCTAGTCTGATTCAGATGAAACTTGCAAGATGGTAGCCCCTTCTGAGGGCATGAAGGCTGCCAAGTTTCAAGGAGATAGGTGCAGAGGTTTCTGGAAAACTACCTCAAGGTGCTGACAAGCAAAACTGTCACTTGCTGGCAGTAGCAGCCTCCTGTCATCCGGCACGCAGATCTGGGGGCCCACACCCCTGGGAGGGCTGCGGGGCTGCACCAGACTCCTCCCGGGAGTGTGGCCCCTGATCTGCCTGCTGGATGACAAGAGGCTGCTGCCACCTGGGACTGGCACTGGGCACAGCCGGCACACAGCGCCAGGAAGATTGGTGTTACCATTGGTCCCAGGCTGCAGGAGCAGCCTCCTGTGATCCGGCAGGCAGATCGGGGGCCTGAACCCCCAGGAGGAGTCTAGCACAGTCCCTGCAGCCCTCCCGGGGGTGCGGGCAGGCCCCCAATCTAAGTGCCAGATGACAGGAGGCTGCTGGAGCTGGCTGGGGCCAGCGGCAGCACCAATCTTCCCGGCCCTGAGTGCAGGTTGCACCCAGCATGGGCCCCAGGAGGCAAGAGCAGCCTCCTGTCATCCATCAGGTAGATCAGGGGCCACACCCCTGGGAGGAGTCCAGTGCAGCCCTACAGCCCTCCAGAGGTGTGGGCCCCTGGATCTGCCTGCTGGATGACAGGAGGCTGCTCCTGCTGCCTGGGACCGGCGCTGGGCACAGCCTGCACCCTGTACCAGGAAGACTGGTGCTGCCACTGGTTCTAGCCGGCAGCAACAGTATACTGTCATCCGGCACGCAGATCTGGGGGCCCTCAATCCCCTTGAGGGCTGAGGGCTGTGCCAGAATCCTCCCAGGAGATGCAGCCCCTGGATCAGCACAGGATGACAGGAGGCTGCTGCTGCTAGCTGGGACCTGTGCTGAAGCCAAGCCTGACTTCGAAGCTCAAAATGGTTTGAAACTTTCAAAACGTTTCGAGTGCCCTTGTTTCGTTTCGAAGCTGTTTAGAAGGCTTTTGTTTCGTGTCAATTTTGCTGTTTCAAGCTCGAAACACATCAAAACAGTTTTGAATCGAAACACCCGGCGAGATTTTGCACAGCCCTAAAGTACATTAGTCAAGCAGTAGTAGATAAGCACTCTTAAAACATTAGCTGTTCCCAAAATCCCTTTTATCATACCGGAAGATGCTTGTAATAGCACAACTAGCCCTGTAGGTCGATCTTCAGTAGAAGGGCCACTCTGTCCACAAATAACACAATCATATACTGCTTCAGAAACATGCTGTTCTGATGTGGCTATCTCCATGGCAATATCAGCATCGGGCGATTCTAAGAAAGGAAGACAAAATTTGATGTTCAATAGAAATATAAAATATTTAAAAAGCAATAAATATTTTACATTTAGGTCTTTCTAAAATGTCATTAAGTTCCCAATTAAAGAATCACAGGGAAAAACACAGAAGTCTGCTTAGAATTAACCATGGTACTTCAAGCAGTAAGTATATATGGGTACTGAAGCACAAACATTCTGAGAAGAATAAAAACCACTGCCTCAAAGAACCCAATGTTCACCTTCAGTTTATATAAAAAGCCATAGCTCTGAAACTGTAGTTTCTTCTACATAATTAGTTTCCATTGATTCCCTATCAAAAACCTTGAAGAAGCAAGAGTGAAGGGTGATGAATGTGAATCTCTATTGACTGAAGTCATAATTAACATGTCTTTCTCCAATTAATATCAAAATAAAGCCTGGAGATCTTTGAAAAACATTTTAAAGGAGGGAATGCATGTCAAGAAGAATTAGTTAATTAAAAAGTACCAGAACCTCTCCATGGAGTTGGACATCAGATCTAGCTAGTGTGCCAAGAAAATAATATGTAGACATGTGAACTGAGCTCCAGATAAAACATACACATAGTACAGAGATGGAGACACATATGCAACATGCAGAAGTTAGACAAAAATCAGCAGAATGTGTTCCAACATTTTGGGAACCAATAAACATTCATATACATAACTTGTTGATATAAACAGTTTGATTTGTCTTCATATGCTATGAACACATATGGCATTAATTTATAATAAAAAAGATAGTGGGTTTTCAAGCTCTTCTGAAAAGCATTAATTTTTTTATCAAGATAATATATTAAGTCCTAATAAACTCATCTTATTCATTCAGTAATAAATATAATTAAAGTAGAAAACATATAGGTAAATCTAACAGGATTGTATAAGATGAATTTTGGAAAGCACATACCATTGAAAATTTGGGGATGGATTCATAAAACCTGTTATGTCGTGCACCGCTGTAAAACAGCATCCAGCTCTCAGGATCTGGTCTTCATAGACTCTCAGCAGGTATTTTCCTAGCAAGGCAGCTAAACCTTTTTTGGAATTAAATAAGCTACCTTAATAAAAGTAACCTAATTTCCAAAGGTGGTTGTTGTGACGGCACGGTGTGGGATGCTACTATGCAGAGCCACCTGCCTCACTGTGCCAGGCCCAAAACCATGCTTTGGGAGTCTCCCCTGGGGAGCCTACAGCCGACCGGCCCCCTTACTGGAGAATATCTACAAGCCTGGGGTAACAATGCCACCACCTAGGCACTGGTCTCTGCTAGGGCTCTGTGCAGACCAGGGCACACAAGACTCAGCAAGCCTTGAGGGTGCTTTGACCACAGTAATATTTCGCGGTGCTTCTGTCAGCCCGAAGCATCCAAAGATAGCCTCAGGTACTGGAGAAAAATAAAAAGCCAAGCCCAACTTTGCTGCCGAAGCAAAAGGCCTGCCTCTCCCCAGTAATCCACAGCCAGGAACACTCTAACCCGATACCTTTATTGATCAGAGTGGGAGGGGAAGAGGGGCTAGAACAAGGAAGTTAGAATACCTTTTGAGCAAACAAAAGTAAATCGAGTCTTGCAGATATTGGATGCAATGATCCTTTTAAGACATGCCTACCTATACTTATTTCTAGACTTCTGGCTAATTTCGGTCTTTACTTACAAAGAATCATCCAGGCTGCACCTGGGGGCATGTTGCTTGTGGCTTTTCAAAATGCCCGCAGTAGGAAGAGGAAAGCCCTCCCCTCCCTCTACGAATTTTATCTGGCCAGGTCACCTGAGTGACCAGCCAGTACCAAGAAGAGACCCAGGAGATACAGCAGTCACTGGTTTTGTCCCAAGCAAGTGGAAGAGAGAGGGATTTCTTCAGTCGTCATTTACAGACCCAAACAATTTTAAAAAGATAGTGGGTTTTCAAGCTCTTCTGAAAATCAGGACTCTCATTTAGGCACTTAAATATTAATTTAGGAGCTAACATACCCCTTATAAACCTGGGGTTTAAAAAAATATGCCTGTAGTTTTTATTACTAGGTACTGTGAAATCTGTGCTAGTAACTTCAACATAATTGTGATCACTATAAAATGCTTGCAGGTAAAGTTTCATACACAGGTAGAAAAGTACAAGGCTTTTTAGAATCTCTTGCCTAAGGGAAGCCCAGAAAGAAATTCCTTGGACAAAGATACAATTCAGTGGTATGACTATTAGATTAAATTTGATAGTACTTAAAGTCAAAACTACTAAGCCAAAAAGCTGTCTGAGAGCCTCTCAAGGTCTCCTCTAAAAGGGAGGACTAGAAATAGAACCAATAATCCTAATTGGCTTAAAAACAAAGATGTTCTATTCTTTATAGATGACCCTTTCCCAGTTGCTTAGGGATATTTGTGCTCATTTTGCCCTTACAACATAGAAACAGATGAAAATTTTGTTTGGTTAGTTTTAACTAAACTCTGTCTTAGGAGCTGAATTTACAAACAGGAAGAGATCCTCACCCCTGCCCAAGCCTCTGTATGCTGGGGGGAAAGGGAATGGAATATGGGAGACCTGAAAGCTTCAGTTGCAAAAGAGGGTGTCACTTGTGTTACGTCTCAGCTCTGTATTCTTGGGCAATCGGGGCACAGGATGCAGTCTGTCTGACTCACAAAGGACTCACCCCCCCCCTTCCCTCCCTCCCCTCCTCTACCTAAATGAAACTGATTAAGATGCAGTGAGAGACACACCTAAGACCCTCACCAGATAAGGGTGACAAGAGTGAATCAACTGCCCTAGGTCTCATTTACATCCGAGATAGAACCAGATGACCATTCATTTACATGAGAGATGGAAAACAGAAAGCCTGAAGCAGAGACTGCAGTGAATTCTGGGACCAGAGAAGCAGAAGAGCGCTGCATGATGGGGAATCTGTGCTTCCAATGTTAATCAACCCATGTTCACACACACCCAGCTCAGCATTTATCAGACCAGTTCTAATCTGGATTTGCTAAGGACTCCCCCCCCCGACACACACGCACAGCTCTAAGTTTAATAGGCATCTCGGGCCATACATTCCCCGGTCCCACTATGGGAGGCCTATTTAAACTTGATTGACTAAAACTCGGTTGCCGGGTTAGGGAATGCTGAGGCAAGAGACCGAGTCAGAGGGGGTATGGGCAACATTTGAACAATGGTTAAGGGTTCATCACAGCATCCAGCCTGCTGGAGCCCTAATTACAGGTGTTGTCATATCTTTCCCAAGACGACTGGTGGGAGTCCTCTCCACAAAAGGTTATGAGCACCCCAATAATTGCTTTAAGTCTGTTAAAAAACTATAGTAAGATCTGGAAAAGTCATGCTAAGCTGAGGCTTGTGCACAACAAGTAAAAATCCAAAATCCTGATGCTGCAAGCTATCTATTGTTCCTGAAGAAACCATGAGATATCCCATCAGTATATCTGCCACCCATAGGAATTTCAAGCTGGCTCCCAAGTATTTGGGTTACTCCCTAATCTTAAGTGTTTCCTGATTATCAATCAGTTTCCTGAGATGGTCCAAAAGAGGGAGAGAAGAAGAAGAGGAAAAGGAAGGAAAAGAAGTAGAAGCAGGAGGAAAGAAGGAGAAGAAGAAAACCCCTGTGCTGACACCATCCCCTGTCGTTCTTGGGACGCTGGAAGAACAGATCATCTCTCTCTTCAAGGATTGTGCTATGGACTGTGCCTGTCAGCTTTGCAGCCTGAGTACCGTGGACTAGGTGAGATCCCAGCGTTCTCTGTCTTCTTTCTAGGCATAAACTTCTGAACCTGAACTGTATCAGTTAAGCTTGAGCTAAGTTTCCCCAAATACTTAGTGAAACCAGGGTAGTATTGTCATTGTTTGTGTTTGTTTTTCTTTTGCATGTCTATTACTACTAGTACTATTATATTTTTCATATGCTTAGCAATAAATAACTTTTATAGTCAAACTGGTAGTAATTGGGTATATTTTTCCTTCTCTGCTTCTCTTTCCTCCCGTGCTCTGCAGCAACGCTTCTTTTACCTATGCTAAAGATCCCTGTGAAGCCCAAATTATTGTGGGGTCTGCTCATCAAGAGGCCAAAGATTGGGACGTGCTGAGTTTGAAACACATAAGGGGATCAGCTTGTACAGGCTGATTGACCCAGTTTGACTCAGACGTGCCCTTATGAACTGAATGCTGGCCCATGAGGGTGTCAGCTGGACACCCAGCCGGATTCAGAGGGATTCTGTTTACCTGTATGCTTGTGTCTGACTGCATTTTATTGTTGCTCTTATGAACTGATTCTTGGCATATGAGGGTGTCAGCCTGTCCATGCTGATCAGCCCGGCCAGGTCAGGCGTGTCACGTTAATTTGTGTGTGTTTGTGTGTATGACTGATTTGGTGACTGGAGGAACCCAGTCCCATTGAGATTGAGTCCTGCAAGATAGCTCCACTGGGGGTGAGGGCTTGCAGAAGGGAGAAATACAGCTCCGTATAGTAACACAAGCAGCACATTGACAGAATCACCAAGACCCTAGAAACTATCCCTAATACATGAGCACACCCCAAAGTAATGGGCAAATTTGGTAACACTTGGTACAACACCAATCCACCCCAGTGCAGACCCTGCAAAAGGTATTTATTAGACTAAGGATTGCCTACTGCAAACCCTGTATATGGAAGGCATGGTGGTAACAGAAGGGTCATGCCAGGGCCAGGGAAGATGCAGTCGTACAAACATTACAAAAAATCCTTGTAGACCGTAGTCCCAGGAGTTTGCCTTAACTTAAGCTGAATCTCCCCAGTGTCACAACCCAAAGTTGTGGATTTTTTAATTGTGTGTGCTTCGGCACCGCTAAATTATGTTCCCGCCGAATTGGAGCTCTTTTGCACGACAGAGTGTTCTGTTGTTATGGAGAACCCGCGTGCAGAAAAGTGTTTCCCACCGTTCTGTAGCCTTCTTTGCATTGTGCATTACTCTTGCATTTAGTGATGCACGCTGCAAAGGAGTTTTCCCGCCATTTGTATTGAGATTTGAGCCACGTTATTGGCCGGTCTTAATTTAGGCACACGTGGCGGCTAGCTATTGGCTTGCTAGCCGTACAAAAGGCTTGGGTGGTTTCCGCCCAAGTTGGAGAGAAAGATGGAGAGAGACGGAGAGACGGATCTCTAAGCGCTGTGGGTCCTTTCGAACCCAGCGCGTCTTTCTTAAGAAGGCGATAGAGGCTCCAATTGCCGAACCCCCGGAGCCTAGCAAACTCCGGGGCACCACTTACCGACGGCCTCTAGCCTCTCCCCGTCACCGATCGCAGCCCAGACGAATCCCTACCCTAGAACCCAGTTATCGACACCACGGAGTCTGAACCACTCCGAGGATCCTGGGAACCGAGTTTTAGAGTCGTCCAACGAGGATTGAAACAGAGCTGTACCTGAGAAACTGTCCAGCCTGCACCGCGACCATCTCCGGTGTAAGTAAATAATCTTTTCAATCAACCATTACGCCTCCATGACTGATTCTAGCTCGAGCGTACAACTCCATCCCACGACTTTTCTCCGGCCCCACGTGCCCGGGCTGCCGGCCACAGCCCGCATGCACACAGACGGGCCCGGCTCGCGTCCAGCGAGGACGGGACCGGGAGCCGGCCCGCACACCCAGGACTAAGTTAAACTACTGCTGGTGTAGCTCATTACCAGATGAGTACCAAGGTAGCTTAAAACCATTTTAGTCAGTTCCCTTGCACTGTTTGTTCAGTAAAAACTATCTTTTTAACAATGTCACTCCCTTCTCAAACATAGCCCCTCATGTCCCTCAGCCTATGGAAACTCTCCCCTGCATGCATGCACATATATATACACTGCAAGGTATGCTGGACTGATTACTCACGCTCTCACCCCCTTGGTGTCTTACCCACTTGTTGTCAATCACTGACATTTGGGAATGGTTCAATTCTTGTGTGTGTCTATACCCTGCTCTGCAACAATTGTGAACTGGCTCCCAATCAGTGACATTTTAGAACAGTTCAACAGTTATGAGTGTCTGCACCCAGAAGCCTAGATTAAGATTTAATCATTATTCTAACTTTCTGCCTAATATAATCAAAATTTATCACTGGAGCCAATATCCTTCTGGTTATAGAATAAGCGGGACTCGATCTGAAAATCAACATCAACTGAACCAACTAAACAATATTCACAGAGAATAAAGGGTATGGTTGATCCCTAACAAAGAGAAACAAACTTTTTCTTTTTTTACAAAAATCACAAATTATGCCTTTTAATGGTCATTGGTACTCCAGTGATCCACCTATCCCCTGAGCTGTAGCTAATAATATAACTGTCCTTTTGCTTTCTAAATACTGAAAAGTATGATGAATATTGCAAATGACGACTCAGAATAGAGGCTGCAAAACAGTTTTAACCATAACCTTGACTTTTTTTTATCCACAGCTGTGAATAATTCAGATTTGGGTCTGAATATTAAATGTTTATTTTCTGCCTAAGGTTATGGCTAATGTTTCAGGCTATTTTTGAGTTACGGAAAACTAAAACAAAAAGAAAATATTTTTGCAGAGTAAAAAACAAAAACTGAACATTCAGGAAAAACAAGCAATATGCAGATAAAACATGCAAAGAAAAGGCCTTATTGAAAAAGATTACGCTTTTTTTTAGGTTTTCATCTAAGAAATTAAGTGCTTGCAAACCACATACCTTGTTTCACACACAGCTTTCTATTGCCTTTAATACAGATTCTTATACTACCCTCATCATTATAGTAACTGAACCCCTTCCAATTGCACCTTAAACAAGTTGTCCGTTGCATGTTTGTTTTCTTATCCTCTCTCCAGCAGGAGAAATATAGAATTTTAAGTGTTTATTTCTCCCTCTGTCTTTCACACCCTGTATTTGTGTTAGTGAAGACGAGGTCAAAGAAATATACTTAAAATAGCAAGTACTAAGATGTGTGACAGTGTTTATTTCTTTTGAGAGAGCATTTCATAATGTGCTGGCATCAGGGAAAGTTCTATCTCCTGCGAAGACCAGGTTTAAAATTGTTCTGGAGATTTCTACTGTGCCAAAATTGTTGATCACAGTCTGCATTTCAAAGTTTTAATGATCTCCTAGACATCTTGTGCCCAGGCCATTGAGCATGCTGAAGATAGAACAGCTTTGATATGTTCAAGGTAGCCAACATAGCTGGTCCTGCAGCATTCTGACCCAGTTGGTATTTCCTATTTGCAATCAATAACCTTCATCTACAAGCCAGTCTCATCAAAGCTCATTCTAGTGATAAGTACTGCTGCATGTAGGATAGATAGAGCTGCACTGTCATGTTATTTGCCTCCATTGCATCTGATCTACTTATCTTACCACTGAAAAGTAGAGGAGACTGCTGATCCACTATCTCTGATACCTCTCTCAGGCAAGAAAAGTAGACAACATGTAAGCCTGAAAGCTCAAGCAAAAGCAGTGGAGATGATATTCCTTGTCTTGACTACACATATTGGAATAATCAGTATCTAATATAGCAGCAGTGTCAAAGACCCAGCTTGTGGGACAGATCTGACCCATAGAGCTGTATCTGACTCATAGAGCCATATCACCTGGCTTATGGTGCTGCCCATGAGTCTGAGTGGACCCATGCGCCACATGCAACGCGTACTGGATCAGCACACAGGGCCAAGGCAGGCATTCTAATATAATAAAAGCCTTAGTCTGTCTGTCCATAATGCTTTATTCGCACTCTGATTGGTTGTCTCGGCAGCCAATCACAATGCTGACTGAAACAACCAGAGCATTCTGGACAGGAGGCTGCAGCACAGTGGAGCGCCGCCATGACAGCGGGGATGGGGGGGGCGGGGGGCAGCCCTGCTCCCTGAAGGTGGTGGTGGCATGGGGTGCTGGCCAAGGGGGATGGTAGGGCAAGCTTCCCCCCACCCCCTCCTGCTCCTGGGAGGTGGCGGTGGCAGCACAGGGTGGTGGGTGGCGGCGCTCTGTCCCTGCCCACACCCCACACCCCGTCATTCCTGAGGGGCAATTGGCTAGTGTACTATATGGGACATGTATGGCTGGTCCAGGATTCACGCTGCATGCAGAGCACAGGACTGGTCCAAGGTGCATGCTGCATACAGTGCCTGCCCCAGACTGACCCAGTGCAGTGGATCTGGCATATGAGGCTGGTCTGCAGGCTTGATTCAGTCTATGGACTGGCCCTGAGCCATTCATCCAGCCCTTGAGGCTTAAGGAGTTTACCGCCCATATAGCATAGGCATGTTTGTACTGTGTAAACAGCATTAAAGAATTTTCATGAAGTCTGCTTCTACCGGTTCTAACAACAAGTTATAGAATGAAAAATTATCGTTTCCAAAATGATATTTTAATAGGTACTCATTCTGTAGTCATTAATTTTAGTGTCATATGAAAATGATAACCTTCAATATTGATATTCTTAAACACTGCAGTTCCACTTCAGGTGTTGATATTCATTCCTATTAATTTGTCTGTGGCATTTTGTAGCAGCAAAATAATTATAAATTTATATTTAGACTAGTCATATAATGCAATAATTTAAATTAATCTTATAAGTATCAAACACCTTTTCTGTTCATTTGTAAGTTATGCCTTCAGCTCTACTAATTTCCAGGCTGCTTTTTTGGTTGTCGTTTTTTTTCTGAGGGGGGAAGGGAGAAGCCAGGTGGAGAAGGGGTCCTTTTTGATTAATTTAACATAAAGGTTCCTGGCAGTATGAAAAGATGATTCAGTATTCCCTCCCACTGAACTCTGCCATTGGTGAAATGTTTTCAAATTTAAATGTCTGAATATTATTTTCTGCTTGAACAGAACACTTCCCAGAGACGAGCCTATGAGCTCCATTTCATCAACCTCCTGGATACTAGAGATCATGGACTAAACATAGGCATTGGATTTTTGATACATTATAATCTGCCGGGCAACTGACTCCCCAGCCCAGCCCCTGGCTTCTTTACTTTTCATTCCATCCAGGAAGAGCACACACCAACTGCTGCAGCTTCCTGAGCCTGACGAAGGGTTTTTGAACCCAAAAGCTTGCTTAATAACTATTCTCCAACTATGTGGGTTGGTCTGTTAAAAGATATCAAATTCACCCAAGGAACCTTGTCTGCCTATGTCCTTAGACCAACACGGCTACAACCCAAGCCACTGCCTCTTGTCAGAAATTTAAGGAAATATGCTTGAGGTAGAAACCACCTCAGATGAATACTAGGCAATTGGCAAAAGGTGTTGCTACATTTCACAGATGCAGACTTCACAGAGATAGATCCCACCATGTGTCACAAATTAATATACATAAGAGGTACTATCATCACAACAGGATAGTGATCAGTACCCCCCTGCCTTGTGCAAGTTTAAGGGTTATACTAACAAACACTAACCCTGTAGAATTTATAATACACATAGATAAAACAAAATAACAGACAAAAAGCAGTGTTAATAACTTACAAATACACTATGTCAAAAGAACAGAATCTCTCTTCTAATGTCCCAAGAACTTTTCTCTCAATAAGACCCCAGCAGACATTAAAGTAAAGGTGCTCTGATGCAGGATCCCAACAGTCGTGCTTCCTGCTATGCTCCCCCTGTACTAGCAAGTAGCAAGCTTGGCTCCCAGCCTTGGGAGTATGCTGTGTGTCCCAGGGCTGGGAGCTGCATCAGCTGATCAGGGCTTCCACCAGTGGAGCACCCGAATCACCTGGACAGGGGCTCCCAGCTGTGGGAGAGCATGGTGTGTTGCCCTGGCTTGAAGCCATGATCAGCTGCAGGGTCTCCCAGCTTCTTGAGCATGCGGCAGTTTTGAAAGAATCCCGATTGCTCCAGAGGCTGAGCATCGGCTACACGTTCAATTAAAAATGTGATAAGAACCAGCCACAAAGTTACTATATAGATTTTGTGTAACAGGTTTGTGACTTATTTCTGGTTTTATCACACCATTAACTGAATGTGTCATGTCTTAAGTGTAATGTCTGTCAGGGGTGTAAGGTGGTCTGATCTCATTGTACCAAGCAGTGAGGTTGCAAGAGAGGGTTGTTACTTCACATACACTGCTCATTTGACTTGTTATTGGCTCAGACTTCAATATTGAAACACTAATTTTTTAATTATATATCTGGAGCAACACTGAAGTGAAAAGAAGATCATGTATCAGAACTACAGCTGAACATTCAAAAACACTCATTTATAGAATAATAATGCTGTTCAGAATTTGTAAAACTTCTCTGTTCTCCAGTTTAAAAACAAAAATCTATGACAACAGGAAGTATGATATTCTTGTGCAGGGAATATATTGGTAGTTCAGTAGGGGAAAAAAAAAAAAATCACATGACCATGCAATTAAAGGCTGTATCAATGTGCATAAGATGAGGGTAAAAATGGAGAGACAACCTCATAACTATGGAATATCCTAACTTTCAAGTGCTTCATTTTGAAGGTTACACAGTGTTCTTTTAATAGTTTTTAATCCAATCTCCTAGATTTTTAAGAGAAAAAAGGGTTTTAAAAAGGATTTATGATGTGCAACTATTCTTCTAGCTTCATTTGGGTTTAAATTATTCTACAGTATAAAGTATCTAAACTGGAATACAACACTAAATATGTAAACTACCAGCCAACACAACCTGCTTTTCTGTGAGGAGGGAGAATGGATAGCTAGGGTCATAGGCTGGTGTATCCTCAAAGCAGGGATAATCCATTATTGAGGGTAGGTGCTGCATTTGATGGATCATTTCCTGGATCACTCCCTTCCAGACCCAACTGCTCCCATGCATCCCCTGCACAGTGTGTGCTGCCATTACTAATGCAGATCTGATTTTAGGGTAGAATGTGTTCAATTATGCTGCCATGTTGCCAAAACTTTCCTGAGAAATATAAAGGTATGAACAAATGAACAAATTACAGTCAGTTGCCTGCATAAGCTGTTCCACAAGAACTGCCAATATTCCTGTTGTTCCCCTACACTAAGAGAAAGTTAACCCACAGAAAGGCACCTTTCTTTTCTTCAGGGTAAGTTGCTGTGGGTTAGCTTTAACTTACTGCAGGGTAGGAACAGGCACATAAACCACAGAGCAACTGTTGTACAGTAAATTCTTTCCCCTTTAACTAATAATTTGTTTAGCCTGACCCAAAATGACAGGAAAAAAATGGATGATTTTCAAAAGTTTATAGTTCAACAAAAATCTAAACAGAATTTCAGAGGAAGCAAAGATAAGATACTTCTCTAACTCAAATATTTCCCCTATGATGAATTTGCCCTCTCCAAAAAATAAGATGTTGGTGCTTCTCAATTTTTTCTCCAAGAATCTTTATATACATTACTGATTGCAAAAAACTTTAACAAAAAAATCTTAAATAATTTTAATAGAGGGACCACAACTGCCAGAATATACACAAAATTATCCAAAAGGTAACCATGATCCTGAGTTTCCTTTACATCACTTCACACCTTTGAGGAATGAATTATTATTCTTTATACCCCTCTCACTGCCCAATTTTCTATTGTGTATACATTGGTATTTGCACATCTTTCCTACAAAAGACTCATTCTTAGGTGATTGCACACTCGCAAGAACATTAAGGTATCCCTTTTCTATTCTGTTTTTCTCCATTTATCTTTCTCCTCCATCTACTATTTCTTTATTTTGTTCTTTGCTGTTCCATTTCATAAATATGCTACTGCCACATGAGCAGTTACGTTGGATGGTGAAACTATCTAACATTCTTTGCAGCAGGATTTTTGACACCAGAGTTAAATGAAAACCATCTTTCCTCTTCCTCTCTTCATCTTGGTCTTACTTCATCTAACTTGAAGTTCAATGGATGGATTGGCTCTTCTCATCTCTCTCATCACCGTTTCTTAGCAGACAATGAAACATGATAAAGAAGTGGTGAGAGACAAGGGTGGCTAATTCAGTGAGTACAGGCTGTGGAGGGAGGAGAGGGGGGTAGCAGCACTCTGCACAAAGCCAGAATCCCACCAAGCCCTCCCCAGGAGCCTACATCAAGGGAAATAGCCAGCCGTTAGAAGATGCGGAAGGCAGAATCTGGCCTAGATACAATGGCTACACTGCAAAAGGGGATCACAGCGCAGCCGGTAAACTACAGGATCACTGGCCAGAATCAATCTCTTCACAGGTCAGACCCAGCCCATGGGCCAAAGGTTTCCAACCTTTGCTCTAGAAGACCAAAGCAACATAATATCTGATTTTAGAACTTCATCAAAGGAAACAATATATCTACAACTGAATCACAATACTGTCAGTCAGCTCTGATACCACTCTGGAAAGAGTACTAGGTCTGATACAGGAGTTTACTGTCATGGTATCAATGGGTATCTAACATATCAATATGTACATCAAATATTTGTCAAATATCTCTAACAAATATGGTATAAAGGCAGTGCATCTACTGTAAAGTGATAAAAAACTGTCTAAATGCAATTTAAATGTAAAATGCAATTTAAAACAATATACAAACAAAAGTGGTCAAATGTCACAAAAATAAGTTTTTAAGCCACTGGAAACTAGAATTTTGTTAGGAAAGAGACCGTGGCATGCACAGCATCCATTTGTATGTGCATTTATTGAATATTGTCAGTGTAATTTTTTCCATATATCAGCAGAGGTAAATCAGTTTATAGAAAGAAGTTTCCTTGCAACACTTACTACCTAAAGTTATTAATATTGCACAATCACTTATCACCATCTAGTGGTAGTCTGATGAACAGTAAATGACAAGCAGAATATATAAAATGGAAATATATTTTCCATTGTGAAATATTAATCACTATTATGCGTTAGCAACAAGAGAAACAACATGCAATATCTACAACTATAAACAAGTGAAGAGAGAGAAGGAACTTTTAGGCTATTTTTAATATTTGTAGTCATCCTAACATTAGCTGAGTGGTTAGGTTTGGATTTGGTCTTTCCTTTTAAACACATTGGCCATGCCTACACGTGCACTTTAATGCACAGTATCCTATTTTACTGTGCATTGGAGTGTCACAGCAAAAACTGCTAATATATTAATGTGCAGTAATATTAGGCTATTGCACATTAAACGTCACTAAAAAAGTATGCACTTTTGCTACTATACATTAGGGCAGCCTAATGAGCATTTAGTTCTTCACATTAGAAGTACTAAATTTAATGCGCAATATCAAAAGTGCATTAATGAATGTGTAGACACACCCACATACATGCAGGCATACATACACACTGCATGATTAGAAAATAATAATTACAGAATTCCTGCCTGGCAGTAATTCTTATTACTGCCAGTTTCTAATAAGATATTCCCAATATAAAGTGCAATGTGCACTAATTCACAGCCCTTTCATGAGAGATTGGGAAATAGTACCTACCCAATTTCATTAGATTTTATAATTATCCATTTTATAGGATAATTATTAATTGGCCTGTCCCAGCTTCATTTTTAAATCTTCTAATAACTAAAGTTACATAAAAATGCACATCAGACAATCTATATTTTACTTTAAAATGCCATTCATTCATAGTTCTCTTCTCCCTGAATTATTCTAAATTTAGTAGCATTTGTTCAATGTGGACAGCTATATAGTATAAAACAAAAAGGGTATGGATGGACACCAATTCCAGCTTAAATTTTCAGTTTTAAAAAAGCAGTAAATTATAGATATTACTTTGTATGATTTCAAAGGTATTTCAAGCCAAGACAATGCATACTAACAATTCTTCTTACATTTCAGTTGCATGTGGAAGAAAATCAAAGTATGTTGACATGAATTTTAAAAATGCAACAACCTGCATGCAATGTAGGCCTGTGCCATAAGCTTTTGCACCTAACACCAGGCTTTTTTAGCCACTCTTAAGAAAACAGTGATAAAACAGCAGGGGACCAGATCTTAAAATCTAAAAAAACATTTTCTATGGAGGCAATTTCCTGAAAGATAGCAAAGGAAAACAAAGTCAGCAGAAGAAAAAGGCAAGGATTCAACATCTCAGAATAGCAATGATGTACCCAAGAGATTCTTTGGACCTTTTGACACCATAACTATGTTTTAATGTGAAAAACTGATCGCAGAAATGCTTTCCATTGTCAACTGTAAATTACTCATGCCAGATTAGACATATATAAAAATGCTTTATTAAAATATAAGGTTTCCTTATTTACTTAACTTGATTTCTCTAGTTTCTATGTAATTTAATTTGAATCCTATCAATTATTCCATTTTCCTTTTAACCATTTTGCAGCTGTATGTAAGGAACTGGAGATTAGTGAATCAGTATCTTTGAGAAGCATGGCTCTGCCAGCGCCATGCTCACATGGGATGCTGGTAATTCATTCCTTCATCCATAGAATTACAGTTGCGTGACCACAAAGCTCATATTGTGAATGTGGCTAATGGTTTGGCTGTTCCCTTGTATAAGTAGTCTCTGCGGAAGGGAGCTGATGAGCTATGCACTTGCTGAGAATGCCTCCTTAAAAGTTTTAAGTAGCCACTATTTGGAGTTTGTGTTAAGTGCTTTTCTTCTTCTAAATCCTTATATTAGTAGTAAATGTTTGTAAACTGTTTTGAAGCTGGAATATATAGAAGAACATTAGTTATTCCTAATTTTAGAAATCTGACTGGACATTTCCTTACTTTTAGGACAAAACTTCTAGTATAAAAATGAAAGCTTTATTTTTTAAAACTTTGTATCCTTTAAAGCCTAAAAATTATTCTTTTTAATGACTTGCACTGATTTAAGAGTTTAATGTAAAATATCTTCTTTTATAATCAACAAGGTTTTCAAGTAAACAAGGCAAACCACATCAACTGAAACCAAAATAAAGATGTGAAAATATGAAATAATTTTAATTAGCAAGTTATTGATTTCTTTCATTTCTCTGGTACAGAAAACCAATAGTGAAAATGTTTCCTAAAAGTTGAGGAAAATTTTTGCAAGCTGAAAGAAAGACTCTCACTCAGTCTCCCATCCAGCTATGAACTGGGCCCGGGCCTGCTTAGCTTCCCAGAGCACATGCCAGCAGTCCCATCCGGCCAGAGGCAGGCAAGGAAAAGAAAAAAAAAGAAACAAACAAACTTAAGCCTTAAGGAACGTTTCTCTCCCATTCTGTAAAAAACATGTTTTAGCAACTGCAAGCAAAATTTAAAAAGGATTACATTATAAATGCATGGCCTTTCAATTGCAAGCTAAAATGATTTATTCATCTTTTTCTCTTTCTTCTTTATTTTTTTTTTTTTTGAGGTGCACCGTTATATCAGTCCGACATCAGATCGGTCCCAATATAAATAAAATTGACTGCATCAGAAATCGGCCTGATGTGGCCGATAATTTGGCTGATAAATGCCTGTGCATGTGTGCCGCTGCAGCCCTGCATGTAGGCAGCAAGAAGCACAGCCCAGCAGAATGGAGAGCTGCATGCAGCTGGTAAGTCTGTTGTGGTGGAAGGAGAAGGGGGAGGGGTGTCTGGGGGACAGGGTTGGGCCGGACTGCATTCGGGGCATGTGGTGGCAGCACCGGGAGAGGGAGCTATGGTGGGGAGGGGAGCTATGGGAGGGAGGGGTCTGCGGTGAATTTTGGGATGGTTGCAACCCCCCCTGTAACCCTCCTCTCAGCTCCACTGCTACCTGCCCCAAGCACAGCCTAGCCTGGCCCAGGCCCTGCTGGGAAGATCCCCACGCAGCCCCAGCCTGCATCTGCAGCCCGCCCTGCACCACCCTGCACAGATCTGGGAGCACTTGCACCCCATGCCCTCCAGGGATGCACGCAGAGGCAGGAGCTGCACCCCCACAGACAAGTCACACCTCTGTCCTGCCCCGCCCTGGCTGGGCAAGTGCCTGCCCAGGCAAGTGCCTACCCCTGCCCCAGCCCCACTCCTCCCTCACCACAGGCTCCTTGATCTGTCCCCCCACGCCCCTTCCCTCCCCCCTCACCACAACAGACTTACCAGGTGGACACAGATCTTCAAGCTGCCGGACTGCATATCGGAAGTAAGATTGGTATCCGTCGATATGCCTCCTTAAAAATCTCTACTGGTACATCTTTATTTTTTAACATTTTCAGCATATGTTCTAGCCAGACAAAAATAAGAATATTTCTCTGATAGCACAGAAAAGACTCGGATTGTTGCAAGTATAAGCAATGGCCTAATATTCTTTAGCCAGCTTCCCTGATTCTGTGGCACTTTGATGATGTATTGTGTGGCAACCTGAAAATTTTGCAGCATCTTCAGGGATACTTATAAGAAAATGCAACTAACTTACCAATGCCTGAAGTTCTTCAATATGTTTTTCATATGCAAATCAGAATGTAAGCTTGCCTGCATCTCAAGCACTGGGAGTCATTTTGCCTCAGCAGTATACACAAAGTACAGCATAGCTCTACCCTGCCTCAAACCCCACACTAAGGGGATACATACTTCTGGTCTTCAGTTTTCTTTCAGAATTATATTACACGTACTTCCAAAGGAGAATAGGAGGAAGACAGGATGTGGATAGGCACAGGGACAGCACCTCTCAACTCAGGGTGGAAACAGATGTCACCTTTCATCATTTTTGTGCCACCATTAGAAAATGTTATGGCAGCACAAAGTCCAAGCAAACAGGTGTCCAAACTCCTTGATAGACCACAGATGCATGCAATGTGTGGCCGAAAGGAAGGTGGTATCAATTTATGTTGCTATTTACTTTACAGTGCAAGAGCACCAGCAGCCTAGAACTGCCCATGATCTCCAGATGCCCTGAGCAGTGCTCTGGGGGCTTGAGGGGGCCTAATCCTGTGCATTGTGGGAACTCCCATGCAGGATCAGGCCCCTCAAGCCCTGGAAGAACCCTCCTAGCTTCCTCTGCTTACCAAGAGATCTCTGGGGCACACTTCCTTTGTAACCAGGAAAAAAAAATCAGGGTTTTCCCACTTACCAAGACGCATCTTGGAGATCCCAGGGGCACATCTCGGTAAGCAGGGAAACCTGGGCAGGCACTCCCTGGGTTGAGGGGCCCAACCCTGTGCAGGAATCCCTGAGGTGCAGAGGACGGGGCCTCTCAAGTCTTGGGAGAACATGTTGCCCGTTGTCCTGCAACATCAATGGGCTGGACAACAGGCAATGTGTGTTTTGCCCAGTGAAGCGAATTCACTGTTCTGGGACAAATCCTGGCACAGCTCATCTGCTTAATTTGGCAACATGTATTTCTAGCCCCACTCATTCTCCTGTCAGTGACTGTCTATACACACATCCCTACAGAAGGAGACTTTAGAGCAGTGCCCAATTATCTAGATATTCATGTATCCAGGAGGCTTCTGCAGTTCCTTAGTGCTTGAAAAAAAGTGCGTATCAAGTTTTAGGCGGCTACTCTGCAGATATAAAGGTATGGCAA
>NW_005842156.1:1620524-1623361 GCF_000455745.1 Alligator sinensis | reverse complement strand
GGAATGCTATGGAAGTTGCCCGAGATCAGGTGGAAAGGACTTTAACTAGGAACAGTAGTTCAGCCTTGGTTACACCTTCCACCTCAAACTTAAAACAGTCCAGTATCTTGGCCCTTAATGACACCTTGCCCAAGCAGAAGACCATACATATGCTGGACCAAAGGGCTTTAATCACATCTGCCCTGCTTCCCAAAATGACTGCCACTAGGAAGGGTGTTTTCTTGAAAAGGTGCAGCAGAGAACATGTTGCCAGGTTTCAAATGGCTATGCCACCAAAAACATAAGGCCCAAACTTAGATCCCACTGTAGAATGAGGTCTTTTGCTGGAAGAAAGATCATTGTAAAGAATAAGAGATATCAAATCAGAAAAAAATTGTTGTCTGTCAGCTGAAGGATGGTAAGCCAAGACGAACACTAGGTATACTATGATCAAGGTGATGGACAGGTCTGCATGCTTTAGTGCCAGTAGATAACTGGGACAATGGTCCATTTAACCAGGAAAGAAAATCTAGGGGACCTCTTCTTATTGTGAATATGGATGCCCATCATTTGGTCAGAGCAGTGTATAAGATAAATGGAATACAAGTCTGAATGAAGCACTCTTCCTCCCTTCTGGGTAAGGAGGTATGGAGGTAAATACTCACTCCACCCTACCTACTGATGCAAAACATCAGGCACTGTTTGCATATGCCATCCCTGAATGCAGTGAATGAACTGACAAAACTTTGTTGAAGACTCTTGGACCTGTCAAGAGGTCAAACTGAAGGATCTTGTACAGCTAGTGATTCCAATTCACCATGAACTAGATAGAATTTCAGTTTGTGTCTGATCATGATAGGGAAATAACATGATCTATAAATCAAGAGATTATGAACCAGTCCTCCTCCCTGCCAAAAGAGCACAATGGCAGCCAGGATGACCATCTTTAAATTGGAAATGAATATGTGGAACTCTCTTAGGTCCAAGATGGGATACCATCTCCTCCCTTCCCTCTTTGAAACCAGGAAATAACTGGTATACAAAACATTTACCCTGATGTGCAAGAGGATTTTCCTACTGTTACCAAGACTATCAGGAGAGAAACTTCAGCCATCTTGTGAGAAGGGTCCCTGAAAAGTGAGTGTAAGGAGAATTCAGAAAGTGCAGCAAACTGAATTGTATAATCAGTCTTGTTCTCCAGAACCCACTGCACTGATGTAATCTCAGCCCATGCCAGGCAGTTGTTGAAGAGAAAGCACCAAAGCAGACCACAAGCATCTTTCAACCATGCCAAAGACCTTGTTGCTGCCTGAAATGTGCTGGGAAGCAGACGATGCAACTGAGGAATATTTGTGCTTATAGAACTGGAAATGCTTTTTTTTACCAGTCCAAGAATTGATAGGTTGGAGAACAGCAGCAGAAGAGGAATGCTAAGTTTACCTCTACGCAGAATACAGCTGATACTTTAATGTTCTCTTAGAAGCTTGTAAATAAACTCCAATAAAGCATAAGGTGTACCCTAGAGTTCTTAAGCAAGAGTTCCTTTGCTAAACAAATGCAAGCACTCAAACAAAAGGTCTTCAGCAATATTTTGGACTTCTTTAAGGAAACTTGACCCTTATAATCAGGAGTTACACTTCAGAGCAACTGAAGATCGCAAGGCAACCAAAGGCAATCACTGCTATGAACAAAAAGATACTCCCTGTGCAAAGTCTTACAGGTAAGGCCTTGATACCACAAAGATTTATACACATGCCTAAATTAACACATGGTGAGTAGTCCCAGTAGTCAACAGTACCAAGCAGGAAGGTTAGATATGTGCTCAAGTCTCTTTCAGGATTCATTCCTAAGTTTAAGACCGGAGGCAATAAATAATGCAACATGCATGCATATAAGATGAGAGATTATCAACAACAATTGCAAACTGCATATCATGAATGATGGGAGGGCTGGGGGGGGCAGCTGGTGGGGATGGAGTACCACCACCAAGCGCACCACAGTACTGCTGCTCTGAGCTCCAGCCCTGTGCATCCCCCCTATCCCTTGCATCCAGCACCGTGCACCCCCCCTGCATCCATCCCCATGGGTCCCCCAACCCCCGCACCTCCCAGTATGGCTCCATGTGCCCCCCCATCCCCTACTGCTCCACCCTGTGCAGCTGCCAACTCCTAGGAATAGGGGAGGCAGTGTTGTTTCCACGCAGCGGTGGCCGCCGACACCCGGTGGCATGCAACATGCCCCCCCATCCCGCGTCCCCCTCTCTGCCAGCTGCTGTCAGGGCTGGGCAGTGGTGGCAACGGCAGCAGGGGGTGATGGTGCAGCAGCGGCATGGGGCATTGCCATCAGAAATCCCCCCTTTCCCTTCCCTTCCCTTTCCCCTCCCTCCCCTCTTCCCTGTCGCCTCCCTCTCCTTGCCAACTTTTTTGGGGGGCCGGTATGGCCGCTCCCTCTGTCCATAATGCTGCAGGCCCTCGCAGCCAATCAGCATGCACTCCCTCGGCGGCGCATACACAGATGGCCCAGAGCATTATGGACAGACAGACAGAGAGACAAAGGTTTTTATTATATTAGAATTATCTATGCACTTCCCATTAAGTTTTTTCTTGCTTGGTATTCTACTTGCTAATTCCCAGACTGGAAGAGCACTGTGTCCTAAAGCCTGCCTAACATCTCTCCCTGCTATACAATAAAAGATATCACCAAAACCCAAACCCCTTCTTTCTTGTTTTAAACTCACTAATTTTTCCTTCAAGCAGTGTTCCAGGAAAAGCTGACTAGAGAAGCCCAGAAATTCTAATATAAAAACAAATTATTTCTTTAAAATTTCTAATACGCCTTAATATTTCAAAACGGGGAAC
>NW_005842156.1:1618964-1620493 GCF_000455745.1 Alligator sinensis | reverse complement strand
ACTCTTTCTTTGCACAGTCTCCTTGAGACAAACTGAGATCTTCTATGTTTTCATTTCTTAAGTCTTTCATCTGGAGTTATTGGAAACTGCATTAGTTTGCCTTTCTATTATGATTTTGGAGTGAAAAACTCCAAACCATATTTGAGTGTGTTACTTTCTAATAGCAACTTTTCTGCTTTTCTGGTCGTAGAAAATGTGCTTGTAGGGCAGACAGCCATATGGTGCAGCTTGCGCACCAAGCTTGCTGTTGCTTTCATACATTGCCCATTGACAATTCAATGGCCAGCAAACAATCAAAGTACTTTAAACATGTAGAGAATTACTTGTAAGATACTGATTTCTTAGCACATCCAATAAATACTAGAGAAGTCAGTAACACAAAAAGTATGAAAACAATAAACTAAATAAGGGCATCTTTGAAGTCATCTTTGAACATATCAACAACATGGTCCTTGTGATTCATAAATTCCTTCCATCTCCTTAGATTAACATTTATACAAAAATGTTAAATTAAATTAGGGGTGTAGGTTATAGCTGTGTTGGTCTAAGGACATAGGCAGACAAGGTTCTTTGGGTAAATCCAGTATCTTTTATTGGACCATAAGGATATCAGATTTACCCACAGAACCTTGTCTGTTTTAAATTAAATTATGAATGTGAATTAATGACTCTACAGTTCTAGATTTTTGCATTTCTTTTTACCTCAGACCGACATAGTTAACAAATACATCCCTGAAACATGGAAGATGTGAATTTTAGCCGATTTTGGATTATAAACTTCATTGCTGAACAACAAGAAAGATTTCTACACCTCCCTGCTTGCTATCTGACACCAACAGGGAAGGAATCCTGCCTGATCTGTACAATGAAGACCAACTCAAAAAGGCACTATCATGGACCCAGAGGGACAGATTGCCATCTTCAGCTTCCTCTGTGCAAAAATAAAGTTTATTTCCTACATATAGGGACTCTTTACCATCTTTAACTTTCCCTATGCTTGATGAAGGGCATGTGAGCCCGAAAGCTTGCAGAAAAAACTATTTTGGAGGGGATTTCTTACCAAGAGTTCTACATTTTTGCATTTCTTTTGATCTCAGACTAACACAGCTACCAAATAATCCCTTAAATTAAATTAAACATTTGTGAAGCTATAGTTAATAAACTTAATGTTAAAAGTGCTAAGAAAAGTACTTCAATCTGTAAACTGAAATCCAGATTAATTCTAAACACCTACTTAACCCCATGGTTTTCAAAAGGAGATGCTACTGTTTAGCAGTACGCAGGGTTTATCCCAGTATCAATATAACTGAGTGCCCTAACAGTATCCCAACATACATTGGGATCCATGGCAAACATACAATAAACTTCTACCTGGGACTTTGTGTTTTTTGTAGAATTCAATATTGACCTCACTGACATTTTATTCCATTTTTAGTTCTCCAGAGTTCAAGCACACAAGTTTCAGAAATCAAACAGCTCGTTAAAGGTGTCTAAACATTCTAAATACAGTTTACAGTCTCTAACTGTAG
>NW_005842156.1:1609978-1618933 GCF_000455745.1 Alligator sinensis | reverse complement strand
CTGCTGAACATTATGTGCCAAGGTGGTCCCCAAGCATCAAAGCAACTATTAGTTCACTAATATCTTTTGCCCTGACCCAGCATGTATGTTCTCAGGAGACCAGTAAAAACTAATTTATTTTTCTAACTGGGTTCAGAAGATTGAGTGTTAGGAAATGTATGTCACCTTGCTTTAAAAGCATGTGCTTTTTTGCCTCACTAAGGACCACTGGTATCAATACCTGAAAGATGTCCTGCTGAGAATCCCACAACCTATTCATCAAGAAGCATTTCCATATAAACTGAACTAAGTGTTCCCAAGATAATAGTACCATTGGAGGAATACAAGACATTTAACATATATAACATAGTAAATGAAAAAATCATTTCATTTATCAATTCAGGGTTAAAGATGTAATTGACAAATTAACTTAGAATTTTGACAGGAATTGTTTTTGTTTCACATTTATAAGCAAATAACTACAAATAGTGATTTGTTGAAACCACTAGTACTGTAGTTACTTGAATACAAGTCCTCTCCACTCCCCCCACAACGGACATAATGAAAGAAGCCCACTGTCTTGGATTTAAGTATAAGGCAGGGGGCAGGTGGTGGCTGAGGCTCTGGGCCTGACTCAAGCTCGGGGCTGGCACCACAGCTGTTGCCCCCGTTACCTGCAGCCTCTGCCCCAATACCACCTCTGTCCCTGCAGCCTACCTACCACCCCACCACCTCTCCCCCACCATCTCTGCCCTGTGACACCCTGCCATCCCCTGCTGCCTCTACCCCATGCCACTTCCCCTGGAGTCAGGGCTGCCACTGCCTCTGCAACCACTGCTGCCTGGCCAGGCAGGGGACAGAGCCATGACTGAGGGTAACCAGCGGTGAGGGAGGGCAGGCAGTAGGTGGAGGGAATAAACAGGCATGAAGGGGGAAGGCACCTAGGGGTGCAGGCACTGCAGGAGGGCAAGCAGCAGGAGAGCAAGGGGCAGAGGCCAGGCCACTTGACACCCCTGCCACCTGCCCCACCATCAAACCCCTAGGCTTGGGACAGACATTTCAAAAGCCTGAGCCTGAAGTGATTCAATCTTTGCAGGTTAGTCTAACCTGGATAAGCTAAATCAGTTTGTAACTGCATAGACAACCCAGACATGCAGGCACATGCCTGCAGTGGCTCAGACTAAAAACCGGGGAGCACTAGAGCAGACCTCCCTTCCCTTCCACAGTGCTTAGCTGGGGGGGGGCGGGCATGGCCAGGCCCCGGCAGGACGCTCTGATTTGGGAAGGGTATCCCCCCTCTTCCCCCCACTGCTCCTCCGACCAGCGGAGCCGCAAGGGAGTTACACTCCCTACTTGCACAGCAGGGAGTTACACAGTGTTTGCCAGCTTATCAGCAAAACAAAAGGCTCTCTTATTAGTTCAAGCTCTTAAACAAGTTCTTCCAAGGAAGGAACGGAGGGATGTTACCAGCTACCTGTTGATTAGCTCCCAAAAGCCCTAAATTGACACTGTCCTGTCTGGCCTTTCTACTGTGTCCCACAGCACAGACTGTAGCCAACATGTGGTATTCTGGCTAATGCTGAGTGGTATCTGTGTAAGGCAGAGGGAAGGGGGGAATCCCTGCTTAAGCAGAGAGTGGTGGGGAGCAGAAGGAAACCAGGCAGACCCTGCTATACCTGCAGTCTCTGCTGGAGCTGCATCCAGGGAGCAGAGGGGAGGGGCCAGCCATGCTAGGCTGAAGTAGAACTGGGATGATGCTGCGGGACCCTGATTTAATTTAAACCAGGAAGGGGTCTGGGACAGACATTGCATAAACTGGTTTGACCCAAATCAGCTAATCTCAAATGTTTATCTCAAACTGGTTTCAGCCATTTTCAAATTGGTTTATGTGCAACAAATGTCTCCAATACTTAGATTCTATACATGGAAAATTATAACACATTTATACATTTTCCATGTATAGAACCTAATTATTGGGGGAGGGGGTTGCCTTTAATCCAAAACTGTCTTGAATTTTAGTAAATATGCTAACCAGATGCAGTGGGATTGACTTTAGTACTGTTGACAAGGGCATCCTACAAAACAGTAATATATGCCAGATTTTTTGCAAGAGTGACAGAGCACTATGGTAACTGCTTTGTAATAGGTCAAGAACAATGGCACAATAAGATAACTTGTTTTAAAAGCTACATTTTAAAAGTAGCAACTTCTGGGGGGAAGGGACACCAAAAGGCTCAGGAGATTGACTATATGATGTGGAATGTCATTTTTTTCTATATTATATAAAATAGTATGTTTTTAATAACATCAACAGATTGGCTGCCTAAGTTTATGGACAGCCATATCTCCTAACTTTAGTGTAGTAGGTTGCGTATGGTTGATTTTTTTTTTAACTGCTGCTAGATTTAAGAGTCAACAGAGCTAAAAGACAGAGAAAGCTGGACAGAGAAAGCTGGATTTCACTCTTTCTTATGCATCAGTACCACTATTTAAGTTCCTTTAAATATATTAAGATAACCCCAAAAAACAACATAGTTGCACAAGTGTCACTGAGTATAATCAGGGGACAACAACGAACAGAATAGTAACTAGGGCCCTACTTATTTTGCAAAATGAGAAAAAAGAACCAGGATGGCCCTTGACATCTAAGATGAGTTTGTAAGTGCTCTCATTAAATAGATTCTCCTTCTAGAATGAGTCAATATGAAAAACAAATTTGGACTCTCATGATGCTGCTTAAGTCACATTTCAGTGCAGGACCAAAACTTTAATCAATCAAAACATAAAAGAGCTCCATGCATCTTTGCAGTCACTTTGGAATCTGTAACGGTTGGGGGTTTTTTCATTAAAAAGCACTACCTATTCTCAGTCCTATCTATCACTGTCTGCTCACACTTACTTTAAGAAATATCACACTGTAATAAAAAATAGATCACTTTATGAATGTAGCAGTTACCATCAAATGGCTTTGTACAAAAGGAATTAATTAATTCTCACATTTCTCACTAGTACAAATATCCATATTTTACAGGTAGAGAAAGAGCAGCTTAAAAGTTAAGTATTTGCCCAAGACACTTCAAGAGAATCACTGACAAAGTTGTGGTAAGGCTTTCTGTTGATGAAACTAACTGTACAAAATCATCTCAGAAAATTAAGCAGTAGACCAACTGCTGAATATTCCAAAATATGGTGAAATTTACAAACAGCACGAAGGCATGAATATCTGAAAATAATGTTACATATGTTCACTCATTCTTAGTTTCACCACTTGGATATTGCTTTTCAAATGTAGTACTGTAATACTTATTCATAGCAGTAACATATTGGATGCTGCTGCTATATAACAGCATTACTTCTATAAGAGATACAATATATAGTCTTATACACTATTTTATATAGAACACTGACTAGTATTTGAATATCCTTAGGATGTCTTATTCTTTATATATTCCAAAGCAGTAGCTGTTTCTGCAATGTCTGCAATATTCTGCTGTTAACTAAAGGTAGAATGCATTCACATTTGAATTAATTCAGTTTGTACAACCTGCTCCTCTCTTAAGAAACTGAATATTCCAAGTTAATCATCAGTTGGAGGTTTTAAATATATCTCCTGCAATGTAAAATGACAATTACTTCTACAAAACTATTTCAATTCAGAATATAAAAGCTAATTTACATTGGACTAAAGAGCAAATTAGGTATACCATGGCTGCTTACAGACATGAAAAAAAATACCAGCACTTTATTTTAAGCTTGGTGCATCCCTTCATTGAGCACAGCGCATGCCCAGAACAGGCATCACATTAGTTTGATCCAGCTTGCTTGTCTGTATAGCTTTAACAAGGTTTTTTGGCCCTTTTATCTAATAGCCGATTGAATCGCCTTTAGATAAAAATGCCAAAAAGTAATGCTGAAGTGACTTATCTGTGCAGACACTGGAGAGCCAGGTTGAATTAATGTGCTTCCTCTTCCAGTAAAGCATTGTTTTGTTTTTTCAAGTCTGTTATCAGTCTATGTTTTCATTCAATAAAAATATATAATGAAAAATTTCCAGACAAAAAGTATGGTAGCTTGAAAAGCACAAGTGAAAAAAAAAAAAGTTAGCTGAGTATGCAGTTGAAGCTATATATTTTCATGCATGCTTAATTAACAAGAAACCTCCCATTTTTATGTTAAGCAGAGTGTTGAAATTATTCATTATTTAACATAGGAATAAGATATGAATGTCTTTTTAAAAGTTATTAAAAACAGTTCTAATTTGCAGGCCTAGAAGCCTTTAGACCTAAGCATATCTTAGATTCATAGATTCATAGATGTTAGGGTCGGAAGGGACCTCAACAGATCATCGAGTCCGACCCCCTGCATAAGCAGGGAAGAGTGCTGGGTCTAGATGACCCCAGCTAGATACTCATCTAACCTCCTCTTGAAGACCCCCAGGGTAGGGGAGAGCACCACCTCCCTCGGGAGCCCGTTCCAGACCTTGGCCACTCTAACTGTGAAGAAGTTCTTCCTAATGTCCAATCTAAATCTGCTCTCTGCTAGCTTGTGGCCATTATTTCTTGTAACCCCCGGGGGCGCCTTGGTGAATAAATACTCACCAATTCCCTTCTGTGCCCCCGTGATGAACTTATAGGCAGCCACAAGGTCGCCTCTCAACCTTCTCTTGCGGAGGCTGAATAGATCCAGTTTCTCTAGTCTCTCCTCGTAGGGCTTCGTCTGTAGGCCCTTAACCATACGAGTGGCCCTTCTCTGAACCCTCTCCAGGTTATCCGCATCCCTCTTGAAGTGCGGCGCCCAGAATTGCACGCAGTACTCCAACTGCAGTCTGACCAGCGCCCGATAGAGGGAAAGTGTCTGATGTTTTTACAAGAGTTTGTTTAATTTACATAGTCATAGTAAAAACTATATTTCCAGGTCCCTTTCAGCCCCTAACATCTATGAAACTCTCCACACAGTATGCTGGCTGCCTACTACCACTACCATTCATCCATAGTTAGATGCATTTATGGGATGTTTATATAAAGATGGGGAAACAATTTTATGAAATGCAATAAACATCCATATAAAAATGTATGTGAGCATTGTACTTTCTATGGATCTACACCCATACATTACACATATGTATACACAGTGGCTGCTTACAGGCATCATATTTCTACTGGGAGAATTGCAACTCCCTCAGAGAAACCACAGGCATACAGGTATACACACAGCTTGTCCAGGAACAAAAGTAACACATTGGGAGAAAAAGAACCCATCTCTGACCCAACAGAAGTGACTCCCAGGATAGTTTCTCCTGGAAAAATGAATGCTTGGGGTCACCCCAGTCTGAACAGGACACAGAGAGCAGCTGCTACTCACTTACTCCCATAGATTGGGAGAGGAAGGGAAGGAAGGAAGGAAGAACTGCCCACTGCTCCCAGACTACTCTATACAACAGAGTCAGTTCACAGCGTGAGGAGTGGTTGGGGGGCTTGTTGCATTTCTCCAATCAACCTGTTGTACTGTTCCAAGTCCAGTCCAGTTGCACTGCTTCTTCAGACTGGAAACACCCTGAGGAAGGTGCACCAAACAGAGGAGAGGGGGCAGTTGCAGGCTGAACGCTTGTACAGCTAGCTCCCTCTCCCAGAAATATTTCTAGCGGTGGAAAATTTCCACTGCTAGACATGAATACTTGTTCATGGCCAGTATCTATTTCATACACAAACACTGTTAAACTTTAACAGTTACAAAGTCAAGCACTCACATTCAGTTAATTCCAGGATTAAAGCTGTCCGAAGCAACCTTATTTAGTCCTCCTGGGACATATGTAATCTTTAATTATGTGATCATATACTACTGCTCTTTCACAGGACCTCTCCCTAGTTTAGTGCATAGGGTAAATGGTGCTCATTAACAGGGAAATTTTTTCTTTTTCTCACAAATACATCACACAGCGCTCTGCTTTACTGCACAATATCTGCACAATATCCAAACAATGCAAAAATATTGATTTTCTCTCTGGCTTTTTCCTGGTGCTCCAATTGCAGGTACCCTATTAATTTTGGATGTCCAGCTTGAAGTACTGTACCTATATCCTGATTTGTCAGCATACTACTAATATTTTAGAATGCTTTATTTGCTGACAGCATAACTCCTATTGATTTCAGCTGCAAACTTTGACTATTCAGCACTTATATGTGGCGCAAGGTTTCTATCTTTTGCTGTAAAGAGTCTCCTTGTTCTCCAACCAAATGACCAGCACTACTGAAGATAAGGACCCAAACAACCAAGAGGAGCGACTGCAGATAAGGTACTGCTCAGTACTAACAGTGAACTAAACATGAAACCTAAAGAGAACACAACCACATGCTGTTACAGTTCATAGGGTCAACCCTAATTCTTTTAAGTTTAGAAACAAAATTAGATGAGAATGCAAGAATGAAGAAAACATGCTGGATTTTAAGTGTGTCACCAATAAACCTTAACTGTAGGTGGAGCCAAATCTTATAAATAAATATTTATTGAGAATGGCAGAAGGACAAAATGTGTCCCCTAGAACAGCGTTTCCCAACCGGTGTGCTGCAGCACACTGGTGTGTCCAGGTGTGCTGCAGCATTTTGGGCTGGAGCCATGCCTGCTGCTGCTGCTCCAGCCCACAATGCCATCTAGCTGCCTGAGCTCTCCTCCTCACTCGGTTGGCATCTGGCTGGCTGCATGTGTCGTGTCCTCCCCCCACTCCACATCAGGTGTGCCATGGTGCTTTTTTATTTAGATAAGTGTGCCATGGGGCAAAAAAGGTTGGGAAACGCTGCCCTAGAAGCCACATCAGCATTTATCTCATTACTGTAGAAGTCTTGGGTTAGATGTTCAGGTTATCTGTTCTTGAGCTATATTTACTGCCTTCACTCTGTTTCTTCACTTCAACTCACAAGTTATTAATATTCATCCTTACAAAGTTTTACCTTCCTGACAAAAGTGCCCATTGATGGCTGCCCTAATGCACACACTCAGACTGCATTAAAAGCTAATTTATGCAGACATCATCTTTCACACAAGGACCTCAGAATGCTCTACAACAAATCTCGTATTATAGAGAAAATGAAACAGCTCAAGAGTAGTCAGCCTATCCAGTTACTTACTGGGATGAAGTACCCTCAGAATTTAACAGAAGTCCACCCCCATGGCTGCCCTGCCCAGCCCCATACCCCACTGGGCACCAGCCTCCCCGCACTTAAAAAAAAGCCCTGCACTCACCAGCTGTAGCAGGGCCTGTGGGGCCTCCTGGCAGAGCCCCCCCACGCAGCCCCTGTTCCCCAACCACCCCCCGCAACAGCCCAGGAATCTGCCCAGCCCCACTCCTGATGGCTGCCCTGCCTGGCCCCAGCATCCTGGCAATTAAAAAAAATGAAAAAACCTCCCACACTCACTGGCTGCAGCAGTGGGGATCCGGGCCCGAGGGCTCGTGGCAGAGCCCCCCTGCACAGCACAGGGCAGTGGGGATCATCCCCCCCGCCTGACAGCCATGCAGCAGCTGCCCCTTGTTGCAGCACAGCTCAGCTGGGGCACTGCGCTGCCAGGCTCCGGCTGACATGTGGAGCTGCCCCAGCTCCCAGACAGCGTGCACTGCCCTGCCGAGCCGCACTGTACCTGTACCTGTACAATGTGACAGCTGCCGCATGGGTACCAGGCGGGTGGGGGGAGGGCAATCCCTACTCCCCCCTGCTGCACGGGGGGCTCTGCCATGAGCCACCAGAGGCCCCTATCACTGCTGCCAGAGCCAGTGAGTGCAGGGAGAGGGGAGAGCTTACCCAGCTCCACAGAGCCTCTACCAGCTGGGATCCTGTACCCCTGCCGCCTTGCTCTGGGCCCCACTGGTGCTGGCCCCAGGACCAGTGTGGGCCCCGTCCTCCCGCTCACTCCCGGTGTCCTCAGCCTTGCGGTACAGGTGGGCGGCAGCGTCCAGCCCCGACCACCTGCTCTGCAGTAGGTAACGACTTGGTGCTGAGTGTGGGGAAAAGTGGTCCCTTGCCCGTCCCGTGGCCGGCGCTCCCTGCTGCAGCCACTCACAGCCTGCGCGGGGCTGTCATGAGCAGACACAAGCAGCCCCATGTGGGCTGCCTGCGCCTGCAGTGCAGGGCACCGGCTGTGGGGAGGGCGAAGGGCCACTTTTCCCACACTCAGCACCAGCTTGTAACCCACCCCGGCAGCCAACCTGGGCCCCACACTGGCTCCGGACTTGCCTGTTGGGGCTGCGTGTGGTGGCAGCAGCTGCAGCCCCCCTGCTTACTGTGCCGGGCAGTGTTTGCCACCGCCACCTCGGGGCTGCCCAGCGCATGAACTCCAGGAGGGCAGCAGCAGCAAACACAGCCCGGTGTGGCAAGTGGGGGAGCCACAACTGTTGCCACTGTGTGCAGCCCCAATGGGTGAGCCCAGAGCCAGTGCGGGGCCCAGGCTGGCAGCGGGGCCAAGTTACAAGCTGGCGCTGAGCGTGGGAAAAGCGGGCCCTTGCCCACCCCGTGGCGAGCACCCTGCACTGCAGCTGCTCGCACCCCATGTGGGACTGCCTGTGCATGCTCAGGACAGCCCTGCATGGGCTGCAAGCAGCTCCAGCAGGGAGCATGGGCCATGGAGCGGGGGAGGGGCCACTTTTCCCTGGGCTCCTTCCTTGCCCTTCCCCCCACCCCCTTATCTGAGTTTCTGATGCCGTGCAGTCACATGGTCCAGGCCAGAAGCCCCTGCTGGGGGGGGCGGGCCCTGCTGTTGCAGGACCCCGCCAGGCTTCCCCTGGGTCCTACTGCCCCTGATTTCTGTCATTTTTTACAGGAACCAAGGACAGATCAATATTAATTTTCTAAATTTTTTAGGGGCCCTACGAGCCAGAGAGAATGGCCTCAAGGGCTGCATCCGGCCTGCAGGCCGCACTTTGCCCACCCCTGACATAGCCCATGCTCCCAGCACTCCCAGCCTGCATCAACACTGGGAGCAGGGGCTCTG
>NW_005842156.1:1608410-1609626 GCF_000455745.1 Alligator sinensis | reverse complement strand
CCATCCCCACATCCTATAGTCTGCCCCCCGCTCCCTGAGTAACATGCCCCCCACCCTGGCTGGGCACCTTGTCCCAGCCCCCACCCCACGCCACTTCCCTCCCCAACCCCAACAGACTTACCAGCTGTCAGCTGCCTGTTTAGTCAATGGCCTAATCTCTAAATCGGCCAAATCTTTTCCGAATCTATTTGGATGCTCTGAATCGATTTACTTTTACTTGGTCTCCTGATTCAATTCGGATTCGGAGATCCGGTCCCCAAATTGGGCCGAATCTCCTCCTAATCGAATCAGCTACCTAAGCTTCACACAGCCCTACAATCTATGTCCATCTTGACCCCATTAACCCATGGCGTCCCCAACGTTTTTCAGTTGAATCTGTCAAATATAAATGATTTGTTGGGACAACAGGCACATCCTCGAATTTTCCACTTCATTTTTTCTATGTTTTATAAGATGGGTGTAATCTTTAATGCCTTCAACATCTCCCAAATTTGTAAGCATGCCTCAGAATCTCCAAAGACAAGGTTCCTTGGGTGAATTTGATATCTTTTATTAGACCAACCCAAATGGTTGGAGAATAGTTATTAAGCAAGCTTTCAGGTTCAAAAACCCTTCGTCAGGCTAAGGAAGCTTCAGCAGTTGGTGTGTGCTCTTCCTGGATGGAATGAAAAGTAAACAAGCCAGGGGCTGGCCTGGGCTGGGGAGTCAGTTGCCAGGCACATTATAATGTATCAAAAATCCAATGTCTATGTTTAGTCCCTGATCTCTAGTATCCAGCAGGTTGATGAAATGGAGCTCAAAGGCTCGTCTCTGGGATGTGTTGTGAAAATTTCCCTTGAGGATCAGGACTGAGAGATTGGAGAGAGAGTGGCCCTCCTGTGAGAAATGTGCCCCCACCGGTAATTGGGTGTTTCTGTCTTTGATGGATTTCCGGTGTGCATTCATTCTGGTGCGCAGTTGTTGTCTGGTCTCTCCTACATATCTTCCATCAGGGCATTTGGTGCATTGGATGAGGTATACTACATTTCTGGAGGTGCAGCTGTAAGATCCTGGGATGCTGATGGCTCTGTTGTGGGGTGCAGTAATAGTGGGGGTGGTGGAGATGTGTTGGCAGGTTTTGCATTTCTTGTCCTGGCACGGTCTGGATCCTTTTGGTGTGTTCTGGGCTTGAGGAAGTTTGCTTCTGGTGATGAGGTTGGCGAGGTTCGGTGCTTGT
>NW_005842156.1:1604306-1606013 GCF_000455745.1 Alligator sinensis | reverse complement strand
GGGGAGCTTGTTCTTGGAGTAATTTGTTCCATTTCTTCTTTTTATGTAGGATGAATGCTGTAGAAAGTTTTTCGTAGTCTCTTTGTATCCGCTGTATATTGTCAGGGAACATGCATGGATTTCTATCTTTTAAGTTGTTGTAGTGTATGACGATTTCCTTCCTGAGTTGGTCTCTTTTGGAGTAGAGTAGGTGAAGTAGATGATTTCTAATTTTCTCTGAAGTTCTTCTGCATAGCTGTGCAGCATATTTGGAGGTGTGTGTAGTGGTCAGGGGATTGTAGATGTTTAGTCCTCGGGGAATGAAGTTGTGTTTCTTGCAAAGGCTTAGAAAATATATGTCGCTGTTGAGTCTGGCTTCTTTCTTTTTCATGTTGTACAGTTTCCATTTCAGAATCTCCACTACATTTCTTATATATTTTACCATGTCAAAATCACTTCCACTGAAGTTTCTATCTGGGTCTATCTTTTAAGCCATATTTATATATGACTCCCTAGCGAACAGACTTCAAGCATCTGAGCTCTCCTGAATTTATCACATGAAGAACATGTGCTTAAATGGGCACAGAAATGCAATGTTTCCTTTACCTTATCCTCAAACATCATCGTCAGTTTTATTTCAGGATCAATAGCCTTGATCTTTTAAGAATAAGCGGATCTGTTTAGGGCTGGCCAAAAAGCAAGTATTTGTTTCATAGAAACTGTTTAGGCTTCTCCACTCTGATATTTTCAATGAATAAATCAAACCATTCTATTTGATTACTTGCTTGAAATAAAAAAGTAAACAGAAAAATACCCGTGTTCCCAGATAGCCAGCAGCCTGATTGAGAATAGAGATCTGATTCAGGTGCCTAGATCCCAAAGCTGCTCTAACTGAGTCAGTTTTTCTTCCTCTTCCTATTTATTTAGTAGTAGCTGTAGTAGCAGCAGCAGCAACAGAAGCAGCAGTAGTAGTTGTTATTTACAGCTTTCACCAAAACAGTATAAGAAAAGGAATGAAAGTTATACACATAAACATTGAGTGGCAACATTTATATAAATCATAATTCTTACAAAAAGTGTGCAATAAAATGATCTACCAGTTTACACAAAATTAAACCAGAACATGAGGTATAATGATCTAAAGAAGAGGTAAAATGAAGCAATGAATGATGAAACAGAACAGGACAATTCTATTTGATTTTAGCCTTAAGTATATTTGTGCTACTTGCACAAAGAATAAAGGAGTGTAAGGCAGGCTCCGAAATGTTAGAAAGAAGGCAGGTTTGTTTTTTCTTCATTAGCCCAGTATTTAGTTTTTCCCATTAATGGAGAGATCAATTTCCCTCTTATTTCTTCAAAGAACATACAAGACCACAAATAATGATTTGTGCCATCTATCTAATTCTTCTCACAAGAGCATGTTCTAACTGAATATGAAATCCAACACCACTTGCCAACAACAACTGCAGATCTCATTATTCTGAATCTCAACTGAGTGATGGTTGCTCAGTGTTTCGACTTCCGTGTTTTTAAGATTAATAAAACACTCCTTTGGCCCAGAAACCTACCTGTCTGCGGTGTAAAACTTCAAATAGTCTCACTGCCAGCATAACTGCCTGCGTGCTGACATGCTTAATTCTTAAATTTATACCTAGTTTTAAATACAGGGGAAATATTGGGTCAGTTACTCTCAGTACATTTCCCAGGCCATTGATCTGGGCTAGGGAA
>NW_005842156.1:1602366-1604275 GCF_000455745.1 Alligator sinensis | reverse complement strand
AGGAAAGACATTACACATAAACTGGTTTAAGTGATCAGAAACTGGTTTAAAACTGTGCCAGAACAGATGTTCAGTGCACATAAACCAGTTTGAAAATGGCTGAAACTAGTTTGAGATAAACCTGGTTGAATGTAGTATCAGACTTAACTGATCTGGGTCAAACCGGTTTAAGCAATGTCTGTCCCAGACCCTTTGCTGGTTTAAGTCAGACTCCCCCAGCATCCCAGAATGTTCTCTGGGCTGGGTGGGGCTCTCTGCTCCACAGCAAAGCTGTCCCCACCCCTCTGCTCCCTAGCAAGAGCTCTGGCAGAGACTGTAGGCATCTGCCTGGCTTCTGCTCCCCCCGTTCCCCCTAAGCAGGGATTCCCTCTCCCCTCTGCCTTACACAGAAATACAGCATTAGCTAGCAGACCACATGCTGGCTATTAGGGCTCTGCGAAGCTTCGGTTCCTGATTCGATTTGGCCCAACTCAGATTCAAAGATTCGGCCATTGAATTAAATCAGAGGACCCTTTAATCTCTTCAAATCGAACTGGAACCCTCTGAATCGATTCAGAGAGATTTCGCAATTCAGACATAGACACAGCTTTAAATGTTTTTTTCTACATACCTCATGGTAACAGGTGGCTCGTGAATGCTGCAATGCTGGGGCAGATGGAACATCCCACAGGAGTGTGGGGGGCTCACCAGCGCTTGGCAGCAGACCCAGAAGTGGACCAGAAGCACTTCCGATCCATTTCTGGGTCCGCTGGGGAGCACACGGGGGAGCCCCCATGTCCCCCTGGCTTGGCGACTGGTGCCTCCTAGGTCTGGGGGGGCACCCAGGGTCCCCCCACAGCTGATCCTGCTGAGCACGTGCCACACCCCACCCACGCTTCTGTGGGATGCTCCATCCACCCCAGCACTGTAGTGTTCACGAGCCACACCTCGTACATCAAGGTATATAGAAAAAGCTGCGTCTATGGCCGAATCGCTGATTCTCCAAATCAGCATCAAATCTTCAGATTCGGATTCGGCCAAATCGAATTGCAGACAGTGATCCGAATTAACGAATTGAATCACTGTCCCTGATTTGGGCAGAATCCAAATCCAAATCCAATACGTCCAACTTCGCGCACCCCTACTGGCTATGGTCTGTGCTGTGGCAGACGGGACAAAGGCAGAATCAACAGGTAGCTGGTAACGTCCCTCTGTTGTTTTCTTAATGAGATGATAAATACTGTTATCAATTCCATACTGGGCTGGCAAGGATGCAGGGGAAGCCTTCCCTAACCAGAGCGCCCTACCAGGGCCTGGCCATGAACTTTCCCACTCAGTGCAGCACTGTGGAAGGGAAGGCTGCTCTAGCACACCCCTGCTTCTAGCCTGGGCCACTGCAGGCATGTGCCTGCATTTTTTCAGTCCAGATGTCTGTATGATTACAAACTAGTTTAGCCTAGCCAGGTTAGACTAACCTGCAAACATTGAATCAATTCAGGCTCAGGCTGTTAGAATATCTATCCCTAGCCCTGGAGGAGAGTACATATCTTCTTTAGCCATCCTACCCGGGGTTTATTTGGCAGAGGAAAGACTTCTAAAATGCACTTCTTGGGATATCTGGTAGGTGTAAAAGATCTACATTTCATTAATTTGCAGTAATTTGGGGTTCTTATTTGGGCTAAAGTGCTCACATTTATCAGTCTAATTTCAGTATTTACTTATTTAAATAGCTCTAACAAAAGAGACCGACTCGTATCTAGCAAACTGGTCACTTACCTGAAATGCAAAATGTTGAAAAACTCACTTCATAATCATAGTATCATAGTAGCTAGGGTCAGGAGGGACCTGAACAGATCATCTAGCCTGACCCCCTGCCACAGGCAGGAATGAATGCTGGGGTCATAAGAACCCAGACAGGGGATCGGCCCAC
>NW_005842156.1:1574027-1602335 GCF_000455745.1 Alligator sinensis | reverse complement strand
CGAGGACCACCTCCCTGGGAAGTTGGTTCCAGATTTTGGCCACCCTAACTGTAAAATATTGCCTTCTGATCTCCAACTTAAACCTATTCTCCATCAGCTTATGACCATTGTTCCTCATCACCCCAGGTGGTGCTGGGGAGAAAAGAGCTCTGCCTATTTGCTGCTGATCCCCCTTGATGGGCTTGTAGGCAGCCACCAGTCCCCCCTCAGCCTCCTCTTGCTGAGGCTAAACAGGTTCAGGTCCCTCCATCTCTCCTCATAGGGCCTGTCCTGCTGCCCTCTCACCAAGCGGGTGGCCCTCCTATGAATTCAGACAGAGCAGACTTTACACACTCTCTCCAAAATACATAGTTACTGATCTACTTACTGGACTACTAACAAATGTAACTATTTCTCTTATTCCAAACCAACCGGAAAGTCTCCTGCATCTGAGAAAACTTTCCAACAAAATTAGAGGAAACGCATTTGTTTTGACTAAAAAGTTTAATTTTCAACAATTTGGCATCTTCCCAACAAATAATTTAAAAGAAACCCACAGTGTTCTCAATCAATATAGGTCTCATTGCCTCCCCACATAGTTTTCACTTATGAATTGAAAGAAAAACAGCCTTTCTGCTTTATCAGTTCACAATCTCTCTCAACTTCTACTGAAATAGCCAAAATTGAAAAAACATTCTTTTGTACCTGCTAGATCAAATGAACAAAAAGATTACAGCTAAACATTTTTTCAACAATAGAAAGTATTAACATTTAGAAAAATGCTAATAGCAACCAACTCTGACTAAAAATAATATACCTAATGTATCACATGATATTGTGACTTTAAAATCTTGTATTGCCCTCAAAAGTTAAAGATGCTTTAACATATGCTGTAATAATCTCTCATGAAATTAACTTGTTTTTAAATGCTATTTTTAAATGCAATATAGCAATAGATTCTATCAGCCAGTGAAAATACCTATTATGGATGATATGGGTTCAACTCTACAAACTGTATTATCCTAAATATATTCATTATAACTGTGCCAATCTTGTACCAGGCAGAGTTAGGCGTGAAATTCAATACCTGGGTCTGCAATAGCATGAACATGTACAAGCTATTTACCACTTCACTGCTTTAATTTATCTCTAAAAAGTATAGAAAACTTCTGGTCTCAAGAGGCTTTGTGATGCTTAGAGTTTGGGACGCTCTCTGGAGGTGACAGAATAGATACTAGCATAAGGATGTGTTGGTGAGCAGGACTTAAGCCCTAGGAACTGCCTAAAGCAGGGGAGACACTAGAATAGACCAGGGGAACTTCACCCTTCCATCCACCACTTTGACTGTACTTTTTGTTTTCAGGCCCTGCAGCAAGCTGGCAGTGTGCCAATGAGTATACAGAATTATAGTTCTGTAGAGTGTCTGCAGAGTTTGCTGCTGCTGGGAAGAAATGTCATTCCATCTTTTTACCACTGAAATCAGGAGGGGTTTTTTCTGTTTGACATGGGCATCTGCAGCAAAAAAATGAGGTGACATTTCTCCTCAGTAGCAGCAAAACTTCAGCTGCTGCTCATATGAGATGCCCACTGTCAGAGCCTCTGGATCCAGAAAGTCCAGGACAGTGGGGGAGGCAGGACTACCCAAGGGCACAGTCCTAGCCAGTTATGCCTTTGATAAAGGAAGCTGCCATGCATAGCATCAAGAATGCTCTGAAGTCCGAGATATTTAGGCAATTCAATGGAAGTCTTATTAAGCACTGCCATATATAAAAACTGCATCTATTGGCCACTTGGGGAAATATCACATGCAATAGTGGGTACTAAGTTTTTAGATGTAATTTCATGTAATAAAATGTTTTTAAAAAAACAGCAGGAAAAAAAACTCACCGACATCCATGGCAGTTTCCATGAAGCTCTTCTGCCTTGAGGCAAATTCGGCTAACAACTTCTGTTGCCTCTCTCTGGCCTTTTGTCGTCTAGGGGAAAGAGAAGTTGAGAGAAACAAATGTAAGAGTGGGGGAGAAAAATTGTAATGACTTTTGTTGATAGTATATAACATTTCACACATCATCATCTAAAATTCAAGCTTTACTCCTAAATCATGGTAACTTCAAACTCTACTCCAAACTAGTCCTGTTAAAGTAGGCAGGAAAAACAAATGAAGAATCTAATATACTAGGATGAAAACATGAACATTTTGTAGCTCTAAGGCAAGGGTCTAAAGCTAGTAAAGGATGTAAAGTCTAGTAAAGTCAAAGGATGCCGAGCTAGGAAAGGTTTACTGGTTTAGAAAGAAACCAAGGATCTTATTCTGGAAAGGGAATTTCCTAACAGGTAGTAATGGCAGCTTTAGTATAAATAAAATAATGACTTCTAGAGGCAGTGCATTTAAATTACATTCATGAAGAGTGATTAAAAAAAATATTCGTCCAATCCAAAAACAGTCAACCTCACATATTCCCACTATCAAGGAGATAAATTTTCTTGTATGAGCAAAGTGAGTACCTACTGTGAGAAAGAAGCATTTTCAAAGACAATCTGAAGTGTGTGCCATTGTCAGTGGTCAGGGAGAAAAGACACAAAAAAATCAAGTAGGAGGAAGAAACAAGCACCAAATTAATGTTTTAATTATCAACTTATTAACTCAAAACTGTATTAAAATTATATAAAAGAATGTGATAGTTGCAACATCAAGTATCAAAAGTTAGGAAATGCCAGAATTAATGCTGTCCAAGGAGCTTTGAGGCTGCCTTTTTTTTTTTTTTTTTTTTTTTTTTTTAAGAGGTGTTAAACATCCACAGCTCCAATTTACTTCAGTTGTAATTGTAAGTGCTCAGTTCTTATGAAAATCATGTCCTTGAGGTTTCCAGTGAGCATCCAGAAAAATGAAGAACACAATTAGTGTCCACTTAGGAAATTTTGGTGCAAGTGTCTTGTCCACCAACACAAATGAAAAGTCTACAGTAGAACAAGAGGCAGCCTAAAGTGTGCAAAGTTACCAAACATGGAACAATGACACCAGTTGTTTGGTGGGGGTTCATATATGCTAGAGCTGTGATTCTCAACCTGGGTAATGTGGCATTTTGGGGTGCCATGAGATTCTTTTAAGGGTGCTACAGGATATTAGCACAATATTAGCGCTGTTATGTGTGGGTAACACCTACCTGGATTCATAAAATAAACCTAGAGATTTTTAATTGAATTTCATAGCATCAAAAACAGTTTGACCTGTTTTTGCAAGAGAAGAACTGTTCTATTATTCTTCTGTAATCAAAAAAGTGTGTGAAAGATAAGAACTGGCATGTTCCAAGGGGTGCCTTGTGTCTAACAAGGTTGAGAGCTACTGCACTAGACAGACTCATAGAGCAAACACAAAAGGGAGAAAGAGGCATGTTTTTATAGCAGGGGGCCTAGAAAGTCTTCATCATTTAGAACAGCAGTTCTCAACCTTTTTTTTTTTTTTTTTTTTTTTTTAAATCAGGACCCATCTGTAAACATCAATGGCCAATCTCAACCCAGTGCCCCCCCACTCCAGATCCACTGCCTCCCATCCCCCCAATCAACAAGCTTTAGTTCCAGCACCCCTGCCACCATTTTTAAACACTGGGACACTGATGCATGTGACACAGGAGGCTGCTGGAGTGCACCAAAAAAAAAAAGTTTTATGTCAGTAGATTTTCAAGCACTGATATAAACAAAACTTTTTTTTTTTTTTTGGCAGCACTCTACAAGCCTCCAGCTTCACATGTAACCAAATCAGTTACTGGATCAGTATCAGACGACATGGCTGGTTAATAACTGGCAGAGATCTGGGTTTTCCGTTTCCCACAGGAAAACAGAGAAAAATGTGGATTTCCCCCTTTACCTGAAAAAAATGCAGATTTCTCTTTTTAATGGAGAAACTCATGGATTGTGCACTTTTGCAAACAGGGCTCTCTGCAAGCTGGCAGTGTTCCAGCCTGCAAGGAGCTCAAGGGAGTGGGAGGAGGGCGGTCAGGCAGGGGAAACCTGGCAGGCAGCCTGGAGAGCAGCTCCTGCAGGTAAGTCTGACAGTGGGGGGAGGAGGAATTGAGGCCCCCATAAGGAGGGAGGAAGGAAGCTGGGCAGGGCTCAGGCTGGGGCTGCTGTCCAACCAGGCAGTGTACAGGACTTGGGGCTGGAATGTGTGGCCCATGGGTGACGACTGGTGCCGCCTTAGTCAGGAGGGCACGTTCCCCTCCCTGCAACCAGTCTTGCTGCCTAGGGGGGGGAGGTCCCCCCGCAGCTGATGTCACTGCCCGGAGGGAGTTCCCCCATTGCTGATGCCTGCAGCCATTTTTGGGAGTGGCTGCAGCGATTGGCCGGGGCTTGCAGGGGGGCACCGGCACTCCTGCCTGCCCATCAGTAAGCGGTGAGTGCGGCCAATCAGGGGGTGCACCAGCACACTCAGGGGGTGCACATGCACCCCCTACACATCACCACTGGTGTGGCTACAGGGCCCCACTAGGGCCCCAGCGGGGAGCAGGACAGGGGCATGGGTGGCTCATCCGCCCCACAGATGTGTGTGGGGCGGGGGTGGGCTGCCCCTTGAGGGCTCGGGCTTTCCACCCTGCTGCCCTCCTCCAAGGCCTCCAAAGCCCAGCAGGTGGGACCCGGCACAGCAGGGCCAGGCAAAAAAATTTCTTGCTGTTGTGAGCCCCATGTTGCCCTGGCAAGGTGTCCCCTGTCTGCCCCGTAGCAGCAGAGGCGGCAGTGTGGGGCTGTGCCCTTCGCTGCTGCAGGGCAGGCAGGGGTGTGTTGCCAGAGCAGTGTGGAGCTGTGCCTTGCCGCACCGGGTCCCACCCGCTGGGCTGCTGATGCTCCAGAGGGCAGGGAGCGCCAAGCCCACAGTTGGAAGCCCTCCCAATGCCCCCTCCCTGTGCACAGATCTGGGGGGCACAGGTCCCCCTGCCCCGCAAGGTGTATGCACAGTGGGGGGAGCCCCCTCCTCCCCAGGCCAAGCCTGAGCAGGAAGCCTGCACCTGCATCCCCAAGGGCTCTGCTCTGGCTGTGCTGCCTGCTGGTGGTTAGCAGAACTGTAAGGAAAATAGCTGCACGAGTATAATGTCCCTGCAGTGCTAAACAGCTTGCTGCAAAACCATATGCACATGGCAATTTTGCTTCTAGTTTTACTGATTCATAGATTCATAGACTGTAAGGTTGGGAGGGACCTTGGAAGATTATCAGGTCCACCCCCCCAGAAAAGACAACTGTGGTCAGGCAACCCCACCAAGGTGCAGAGCTAGTTCCAGTATCTCTGCGCAGTGTTGTGACCCTGCGACTTTCAGACATACCCAAGAGTCCCAGGCAGACATCAAAAGTGAATTATTCAATGGGAAATGACAGAGAGAATTAAAATAATTGGCAAGAAATAGAAAAACTTCACCTAACAGCCACTTGCACTGAAGGAAAAAAACTAAACAAAAATACATTTTTGTCCTTGGTACTATCTTATCATCCTCTTTCATAAAACTGGCTTCTCCTCGCTATACTTTCCCTGTCTTCTGCTCTCTCCCCAAGAAAATACACCACAAGCAAATTAATAAGATCCAAGACTAACAAAGCCCTGGCTGGAAGGATCTAGTTGGGGATGTTCCTGCTTTGAGCAGGGGGGTTGGACTAGATGACCTCCTGAGGTCCCTTCCAACCCTAATTTTCTATGATTCTATAAAAAAAAACAGATCTCTTTGTAATGAACTACCATAGGTGGAATATTCAGTGTTGGGTTCTTCCTTAAATAAGCAATTTTTAGGAAAGTCCTGGAAAAGCATTTTGCAGAGTTTATGTTCATCTTGAGAGGCAATGCATTAATTTATTATTTTAAAGAAGTATAACTTTTAAAATGTTTATATTTAAAAGTCTAAATGTGCTTATTTTTGTTTGCTCCTTTAAATACTTATCAGATTTACCTATGCCATTTTACCATCTACTGAGAAAAATAATATACATGCATTATATGAAAAAATAAGATTTTATGTTTTAAAAGACACAAAATATTACTTTAGATATTCATACATTGTGAACTATATAATTAAATAGTAATTATATATATAATAATATATAATATTATATTATATAATATATAATATAATATTATATAATAATATATAATAATAATACTATATAATAATAGTATTACAGTACTAGTACCGTAAATCACCTACACGCTTTAAGTTAAATATGCATTTAAAGAAAAGCAAGAAACATTTGTACTTGTTCTTGATTATTACACTCACTTGATTTGCTTGTGTATTTTTAGAATTCAAGTGGTTCCAAACTTGTATTTGTCACACTGAAAAACCACCATTTGCAAAATTATTTTTTATTTCCAACAAGTTTAAAATTTATTATTGCAGAGGATGCATCAGCAACTGGAGCTAACTTTCATTAGAAATATATTAGTTATTTTTCCCTGGGTACTTCTCTCACAATCTTGGCTGTGCTTTTACTAAAAACAGAGTGACTGTAAATAGAGACCCTTAATAAGGAGACATAAACAAACTCTGACGGATTCAGTCCAGCTCAGTAATTTTCCATCATGGCCCAAGGGGCTAAGACACTAAAGCTGAAATATATGGCAAATAGCTAAGACGCTCTTTTAGCTCCATGTGTCTTGGTTTCTATGGTGACAAGCAATCACGTGGGTGATACCAAGTTTATCTTTGTAGACTGAGGAAACCAGAAATGGGTCATCACCGAGTGCTCACAAGCCAGCTTAATCTTCTTGACTAAAAGACTAGACTTGAAATTCAAAAACAAATTGCAGGTTAACTGTAAACAGCATATGTGAGAAGAAAAAAACCTGTAATATTAGATCCATCTTAATTCTAGTCTGTCTCAAGGTATTGTCCTGTTAGCAAATTTGTTTCAAGTCTTGGTAAACGTTACAGATTCAGGAAAAAGCAAACAGTCAGTTGGGCGGGAAAAAGTGGAATGTTTTTTGTAATGACTACATTAGCCTGTGAATTTAAACCAAAATAAAAACATTCAGAATGCCTGGGTAAATATCACTTTATATAGAAGATCATGGAATTATTCTTGCTTATACGTTGTTATGTTTACAGTTATGTTTCATGGATTCTCTCTTTCCTTCTATGTAAACAAAGCACCACATCGTTAAATAATGGAAAGACAAGTACAACAAAGCATAGAATGGAGTTGTAAGAGAAATAAGTTCAATACGTCCTTAAAAGATAATTTAATATTCTAAACTTTGTTACTTCACTAAATTAAATGACTGAAGAGAGTATTTTAGTTTGCAGTGTTCAGTTTATATTTCATTTTGATGTCGTGTTCAGCTTCAGTTTTTAGGTATCATGGCTCATGAAAAACATTAGGCTTTCTTTCAGATACATTTAATTTAAAAAGAAATATACAGACAGATTTAGGACTGTGTTCAAGTCTAAAACTATAGTGACTCTTAAGAAAAGGAGACTTCAGAGAAATATTTAATTATCCTGCTATCATTTGCACTTTACTGATTGAATAGACACTAGTCTTTTTGCAAGGGCCAGCCGTACTCTGAGCAATTCCATCTTATTTTGCAGGTATAGCTTTTGACATAAAACTGAGTCTCTTAGGATCCTGACGTTCTTAAGGTCTGTCTTGGATTCATATGCAGCCACATAACCACATTTTAGTTTTAAGATCATTTGCAAGAAATAAAATAAAATAAAATAAAATATTGATGTTAATACAATTGAAACCAAACCAGGAATAAAATTAACTGGATTGACTCATTTTTCTGAACTGGATAAGATTATAAAGAACAGTATGAATGTGGGTACACAAACCATAAATGCACAAAAATACCATGTACAAACACATGCGTGTGCACGCGCATACACACAAAATACATATTCTTGTGCATTCCCATCCCTGTCCTGGTTCTATCCAATCCATGTCTTTGGATGTCCCATTTTCCTCACCTAGTCAGTTCCAGTTTTCACTCTGAATACTTGTAATCCCATTGCCAGTCTTCTAGCCTGCTGACTCCAGAATTGTAAGCGAAACAACTACACAATTATAAAAAGCCTCAGTGCAAAAGCACACCCATGTAGCAATTCTACTTCCAGTTCTGGCAATGGCATAATGCAGAGCTAGTTTAGATATCTCTGCATGGTGTTGTGACCCTGTGGCTTACAGACACGCCCAAGAGCCCCAGGCTGACACCAGGATCAAAAATGATTTTTTTTTCCAATGGGAAATGACAGCAAGGTTAAAAAACTGGCTAGGAGAGACTTAAAATTCTCACCTAGAAGCCACTTGCACTACTGGGGAAGAAACAAAAACACACATTTGTCCTCAATACTACCTAATCATCCTCTTTCATAAACCTGGCTTCTCTTCACTAAACTCTCCCTGCCCTCTGGCTCTCTCCTCAAAAAATACTCCACAGGAAATTTAAATCCAAAAAACAGATCATAGATGGAATAATTCACAAATTTTCTCTTTTTCTATGTTAACTGAGCACCATTCAATTAAACAATAGAAACGTAAGTGCATCGAACGATAGGATAGCGTTTAAAAAAAAAAAAAACCAGCTCAACATTTTCTTAAAAGGAAATCAAATGTTCTAAACTGAGTGCAGGCTGACCATGAATAGTCTGGATCAGCAAATTAGGGCTGCCCTATGCAGTGCTGTGATATGTTGCCAAGCAGACTAAGGAAGCCTGCAGAGCATGCTGAAATGTGTGCACAAGGACCCCCCCCCCCAACTGGCTGCAGTGTCAGGACTGCAAGGTCTCCACTCTTTAGACATCAGCAAATGTCTATACACATGGCTCTGGGTAAGTTCTCTACCTAGAGAGCAAACCTAGGAGAACGTTCACAGGTTATTTGAATGTGTGCGCACAGTCTTAGTCTCATTACTTTAACACCGGTTTCAGTCTTTCTTATTCTCCCATTGATAATCTTTCCCCACCTCACTCCATCCAGCTCCTTGTTCCCAGTCTCCTTTCCCAGCAAGGCTCAGTTCTCTCCAATCTCCAATTTCAAAGTAATACTAAATACTATAGAAACACTGAAGTATTTCAAAAATTATGCCACAAGAGAGAGAGGAATAGGATAGGGACTGAGAAGGAGGGTTATGAAATATGGGATAGCTATGACTAGTTATCTGCACATCAGAATTCCTCTTTCCTCCAAGGTGCGGCCTGCTCTCAGTTCTTGTTTAAGCCATGCAGGCATCTTACAGCACCAAGCAGCTAAAAAACCAGCTTAGTAATTTAAAGTTAATTTTTCTGGCAAATAATTGGTTGGTTAAAAATTACTGTGAAAAATATAAATTCATCTATCAAGTACACCTCTCTTCTTATTAAGATCCCCTAATTTCTGCTATTAATCTTAATATATAAATTACCTTTCCTCTTTGTCCAAAGTCTTCTTCTCAGCAGAACTAATCCTTTTTGGTGGTACTGGAGGAGTCACCTTTCTGCATATGTCTTCAATAATACGTTTATTCAACCTGCTTTGCATTGCTCCTTTCAATAAAATCCTTTCTACTGCTGTCATGCCATCACCATGAGAATATTTTGGAAGTTCTGGTTGGATTAATACCTCCAAATCATCCAGCCATGGAGGATAGTAAGAGTTTTGTTTTCCTGAGAGTTTGTGATGAAGTTTAATAAGCAGGGACAATATGCTTTCTTTGACTTCCAGAATGGCTGTAGTTAGTTGTGGTGTTGCACCAGGTGCTGACCATTTCATTGATGTCTTGGATCGAACTACTTGACTTGCTTCACTACTATTGCGATTGATGATTTCCTGAAATTTCTTTCTACGTTCTGCAACCAAGCTGAATACTTGAGCTGTTCCTGAGTTCTTAAGAATAGGAAGATAAAAGTAGCAGTTCAATATAAAAAGGATTTTAAAAAATCAATGATAGGCAAATTGTAAAACTATATGCAGCTCTTTTTAAGCTTCCAGCAGATACTTAATGAAAAAAGGAAGAAGCCATTTATATACATTCTCTTCCTAAACATTAGTATATGCCCTAACTTTAAAATACTTATAAATATAGGGCATGTCCAATCTGTTTTTATCTATTCTTGCTATATTCACCCAAATAAAAAGCCACTATGAAAATTAAAAATATGGTTTTAAGTTTTGGTTGAATTGTAAATAGGACTTCACCATATTTAATTTAAGACATTGACCTCAGTGACAAGTGTTGAGTGGTCAAAACTTCAGAAAGCTATGCCACTTTTTAAACAAAGTATATATAAACTGAAGAAGCATAACTAGTGTAAGTGCCTCCTAATCCAACTTTCCAGAAAGATCAGATAGAAAACAGGTTTCAAGGAAGTGGGAGCTGACTCCTGACATCCTGCTTTTTTAAATCTTGGCCAAATTTATCTTTTTGAGAAATTGTCAATAACACGCACAAACATACCAGCTGGATAAAGTATGTTTCATTATTGAAGCTCTCTTTAAATCCAATATAAATAATTGAGGCATTGTACATGAGAACAATGATGACAAAAGAGATTATTTTATCTGCTGTAAATCTTGCATGATTCCTTTTTGTAAAAAACATGTCAATTTGCTATTAATCACTTCAGATACACTTTCTATGTGAGATTAAAAGGTTAAGCATATTCAGTTTTGGGAAGCTAGATCACAAATAGCATTAAATGTTAGTCTCCAAAGGTAAAAACAGGCTCATACACAAAGCAAGCCAGTATTTGCTCCTGTAGTAAGCTAGCAAAAACACATAATACTCTTAATGGATGGCAATATTTTAAATTAAAAAAAACATCATTTCAAATTCTAAGACATATCATTGCTTAAACATCTATTCAAAATTAAGAATGTCTGAAAAATGCAAAGTCCCTTGCAAAAACAAAAAAAAATTCAAGAGAAATTATAACACTGCACTGAAAGTTAAGGTGAGCACAGTAAAAGCAGTATTACCAATTAAGTGCATTACAATACACACAAATCTACCTCTCTCTGAAGGCTCTTAGGCTGCCTTGAACTCTGGTAGATTGAAGACAAAAGGAAAGAATTAAAAAAATTCATTTAGAAAGAGATCTGATTTGAATGAACTTCTACACTTGAATAATTTGTCTACTGCAGTAGGGTAGGCAGGGAAAAAGAGTTTGGAGCTTTAAAAATCCTTTCTATATTAAGTTTAAGTAGTCTTAAAAAAAAGTAAGAAAAATCTATGTAGTAACTTTCTAGTATTCTTGTTATAGAAGCAGAATTTGTTTACACTTACCTGGGAAGAAGCTAAGCCATCAGAGCTGGTACTTGCAGGAGCCTCTCTCTTCACTTCTGGAGCAGTTTCTGGTACTCTCACCCGAACATAGTTAATAAAATGACGCATGTTGGTTACCAAGTGGCTACCTGGAAACCAACTGTCATGGCAGCGTTCCTGTCCAGCCACAGAGTCCTAGTTGTTGAAAAACAAATATATGGAAAATACCTTGTGCAAATAATATCAATATTTTTTTATAGTCTGTAATATATAATGCTGCCTTTACCAATATATTATTACTTCTAAGGTAAAAGGAGATTGCAACATAGAGCTTGCATTTCTCAATGAAAATGAAAAATTAAGACAACAGGCTTATAACTACTTTTAAGACCAATGATTGCAAAAAATATACATCTACTTCTAATGATATAAAATGAATACTCAAGTATCCGAACCGTGAGGGGAAAGAAACTATTCAGGGTAGTAAAGTAGGTACAGAACCAAGAGTAGTGAAATGAAATACTGATTGTGTTCTAATAAAGATTGAACTAGCATTCCAAGAAAAATAATGGCAGAATTTCAGTCACTTGACTTGCATAAAACAGAACTGGATAAAGCAGAGGTCACAAACCTATGGCCCATGAGCCAGATCTAGCTCTTGGAACCAGTTGATCCAGCCTTTGGACATGGAGCTTCAGCAGCAGGTGACTTTGGTTGTGGACACTGCCCATGCCACCACAGGGACAAGTAGAAGCCAGGTCTTAGTACTGTCCTGCCCACCTATGACTTAAGGCCAGACATTTCAGCCCACAGATGGGAAAGGTTGCCTACCCCTGGGATAAAGTGATGGAAGTATGTATTGTAAGGGAAAACTCTGTGCTAGTAGAGGCATGGACTGGCTGTCCCAAAAAGTATAATTAAAATGCTGCTTTCACCTTTGCTCAAATTGGTTGCTTTGAGTACAAAACTGCAAGGCTGCTTAAGACAATTGGTCTGCAAGTGTGATACTGTTCAGTAAATTTGAGGAAAGGTAACTCAAATTTCACACCCTGCGCAGTTCCTCATCCATCTTCCACCTCTTCTTATCATTTTAAATACAGCTTTAAAAAAAGAGTTTATTTCCCTAGGCTACTATGTAGCCTAGGGAAATAGTGGACATAGCATGACTACAGAGTATTTACTTCCTTGTATAAACATTACAAACAAATAAATAACATTCTGTTAGCATAACTGTGTTTCCATTAATGAAGCAACTTTAGACTTTTTCCCTCTATGTAGTACCTGAGCCAGATTCTTCCTTCCAAGAGTAATAACTATAGAGGCCATAGGGAACATTATAGTCTGCCCCTTCATAACACAAATATAACACTATATGTAGTAATAATAAAACATTATAGATTAGTAACTTGTGACTGAACTAGACTCAAGACAGATAACTCAAGATATTCCTAGGTTATTGTAATGTGAGAGAGAAATATTAGGGAGCATTGAATGGATCCCTGGCTATATGAGATAACACATTAATGTTGTATCTATAATCAGATCTTAAAATTCCTGCTTGAAATTTAGTTTTATTTTTAAATTATACTGCATTCACTAATTGTATTATCAAAAAGATCATACATTACACCTTTTCTTTTGTCAGAGAAAATAATGGAAAAGACTACCATTTACACTTACCTCTTCATCTGTCTCCTGTTCTGGTGAATTTTCCAGTCCCAACTCAATCAAATACAAAACCATGCAAAGGACATGTTCTGACAAATTTTGATGATCCATCAATATCTAAAAAGAAAAAAAACACTGGATCTTTTTTAACTGAGATGATTATCACTTTGAGATTCTTTCTGCATCTCATACAAAATGCCCAGAATGGAGCCAAAATAATAGCTAAAAACAGAGAGAAAAAGACATCCATAACCTAAACTGAAGGGTAAGAAAACAACTCAGATTTTCTTTTGTGAAGGTTCAGTGTGGCTCTCATAAGACTTTTTATATCACAATATGAGTCTTTCATTTACAACTGAATGCCTATTCAAATATGCTGCTTCACAAAAGTTATGTGGATTTACAAAACTGCTTGGAGATAGCAAGCCTTTTGTTTCACCTAAGCTCAGAAGCTATGCCTGCTGAGTGATAGATCATAGGTAGGGATGTAGAAAAGAAAGGTTAGGCAATGTTAAAGAAATCCTAAGAAATAAATACTATCCAATGCCTGCTCTGCCTCACAGAAAAGATCCTAATTAGCTACAAGCATCCTCACAGCTAAATATAACTAAAGTACTACAGTGCAAATGGTGTACCATGTATTAAACAAAAAAGTTTACTTAACCCCCACCAAAACAGTGACCTAATCAAAGAGCTGACATCTGGTCAGCACAGCAAAGGGGGAATAGTAATTTTGGGAACACGGCAGGAGATACAAAAAGAAATAATGGAGTACCCACCAGACATCATGGACATCTATACACTAAGGATGATGGGATATAGACAGGAAGAACAAAGTCTTAATGCACACACAAAACTACTTCTGCAGCAACTCAGAAACTTGGGATAAACTTCAAGATAGAAGCACTGATACAGAAGAGAAGAGCCTGTTCAGGAAAAACAGATGGGATAATGGTGCAGTGTGAAGTAAGAATGTATATACTTGCTTTGAAGTCGACAAGGAAGCAGAGACTTCTCTGGGTGGCAATAAAAGAGGAAAAGACTCACAGACAACTGTTGATCTTTCTGGATCACGGTAGATGCATGAGAGGTCACTAGCGCCTTTGATGCGTACACCTAGGCCGGAGTACAGAGGAGTGGAGGCTGCCCAGACCTTTCACCCCCCTTCAGACGACTGAGACAGAATCCAAAGGCCAGACGAAGTCTGGGCGCTCAGTACCTTGATGACTATAGCTATACGTGCATCCGGAAACTGAACCCAGATCTCCTGAGTGGTAGACAACGATTCTACCACTCTAACAGCAGGTAGAAAAAAGAGTAGGAACAATGTAAAGGGAGGACATCTAGTATACATCACCAAATCAAGAGTAAATAATGGATATGGGTGGCAAGGCTGTGCAATTATAAGCAGGGATCCTGATTTTCTCTGATTTAAACAAAAAATCCTTAATTTTTGGTTTAAAAAAAAAATAACTCCAAATCCACATTTTCCCATGATTTAAATGAAACACCACTAAAATATATCTATAGCTATCTATATCTAGATATAGTGGTGTTTCATTTTAATCGTGGAAAAATATGGATTTGGATGGGGCTTTTTAACTGAAAATTGGGTTGTTGGTTTTTTTTTTTTTTAAATCAGAGAAAAATAGGATCCCTGGTTATAAGAAACATTGGAAAGATGGGTGATAACAGATTTTAATTACCCAGATAATTTTTTTAAAGCAACATGGCAGGAAAACAGCTTTCCAAGAAGTTCTTAGAAAGTGTTTGGAATAATCATTCGTTTCACAGAAGATGGAAGAAATAGGGGAGCAGCTATTTCAGATTTGAAGCTACCAGGGAAGAACCTGTTAAGAACCTTAATGTGGAAGGCAATTAGAATGAAAAATGACCACAAAACAATAATTTATGATTATAAAAAAATGAAGGAAAAAGAACAGTAGACTAAAAGACAATGGATTCAGAAAAAGTAGAACTTAACAAATACGAGGAGCTGGAGGTAAGGTCTCAGGGAAAGGATTCTGAAGGGAAAAGGACTTCTATTTCTGATGATTTCTAATGAAAAGGACTGTAATCCATGTACACAAGAAACATGCTTAGGTACTAGGGGGTGGGCTGTCCCCTTACTAGGAGTCAGCCACCCCTGCTGAGTAGCAGCAGCTGTAGAAATGTTGCTACTAAGGGAGTAGCTCAGTGGGAGTTAACCCCCCTCCAGAAAGCAGAGCCACAGAGAGTGAAAAAGTGAGGAAGCAGTGGTGAGCTGAATGATGTGTACAGCAAGACTGCTGTGTGAAGGCCAGAGCCACAGGGGACACTTCTCAGTGTCCAGGACAGAACAACAAGTTTTATTTGTTTTGTTTATTTAAAGACTGTCCCTTGCCTGAGCCACCTGCGGCACTCTTCACTGAGGCAGACCCAGGCTGGATTCTGTTTAATGCTAGGGCTGGCTAAGGAACGAACTGCTCAGGGAGCGGAAGCCTGCCTGACAAATCTCACAAGTGTGGCAACTTGCTTATGGGTATGCTCAGATATCTTCTTGCTGAGTGGATGCAAGTAGATGAGTTTCATCTCCAAGGAACTCCATGTGACCAAGCCACTCTGTTCTACAGGCCATACAGCCTATTCTGACAAGCTGTGTTTTACCCTCTTTAAGAAACTGAAGAACCATCTATACAGCAAACAGGAACAGACCAACACCGGGTTTGCAGAACTGACAAACCATCCAGGCATAAGAACTATATACAAAGAGGAGATCTCTGCATCCAGCCATGAAGTCCATCACGAACACCTTCACTCCTTACAGAAGAAGGAAGCAAAACTTCCCCAACTTGCAAAACTTACAAGAACCCTATGATCCACAGCAGTATTATCAACCTATCCAACCACCACCCACAGCTCAGATGAAGTGTCTGCACTATGCTGTGGTCTTTCTTTCTGCCCTGCTACACAACTGTACAGCTGTATGGAAACCTTGAGGCTTTTTTCTGCTGCACAAGACTAAGGGAATATTTCTATGAAAAGCCACACAATGACCAACCCATCACAGACCAAGAAGGGCAGCTCCTGGACTCTACCTGAGGGTTGCAGCCCTACTTTGGATGTGTATATAAAATTGTTTTCACCTCCATATGCACTCTGAGATTGCCAAAAAAACAATGATATTTATGTTACCACTTTAATCCTGAGGAATGGAAAACCACACTCTGTGTTAAAAACAGCCCTGATACATCAGGCTGATTAGGAAGGTACCACTACTGGCATGGACAAAACAGCATGCATACAGAAAGCCAAGAGACAACTTTCCTATACAAAATTTTACCAACTTCTGACTGGGGACCCCATGGCACAATACCAGAAGGAATTAAGTAAACTCTAAAAGAAGCTACCTCTGGAAACACAGGAGAGGATTAATGTTTCCATTTCTGAGAGCCCAGAATGGGCAACTTTTAATTGTTACCCAAGATCCACAAACTAGGATGCCCCATTGCTACTGGCACCATCAAAGGCATTACTTGCTATGTTGACTCAAACTTATTCCAATATACCAAGGGAACTTCTAGCTATTTGAAATTTACCACAGATTTCCTGAAAAAATTAGTTTCCATTTACAAGCTTCTAGCTAACACCATATTAGCTACCACAGATGTTACATTTCCATACACCAGCATCCCCATGAGGACTGATTACCCCTGATGAAAACACTGCTTCTTTTTTGGGTGTTTGTGGCCGAAAGCTTGCAAAGAACAATTTTTCCAACCATTTAGTTGGTCTAATAAAAGATACAACACCTACTCAAAGAACCTTGTCTGCCTATGTTCTTAGAACAACACTGCTACAACCAACAACTTCTTTTCCTATCACACTCTTCTGCATTATCCAGTTCTGTTCCAGGTTTCTGGCTTCCTATACCTACATATAAACAGCACTGCCAGGGGCACTGTATGGCCCCCAATAAGCCACTATACTTACAACAGACCTTGAAGTCTGCTTCTTCCACAGCTCATCCCCGCGGTATACCTAAGGCACACTTATGATATCTTCATCATATGGACATGTGGAGAGGAATCTCTAGAAAAACTGTACCAGGATTTTAACAACTTCCACCCCTCCATCAAATTAACTCTGGAGTACTCCACCCAGAAAATTAATTCTTTGGACAGTACAGTGAATGTTTGCAATGCCAATATCACCACCACATTGTATCAGAAACCAAGCCACTACTGCCGCGACCTCCACACCAGATGCTCTCTCATCCTAAGCACACTGCTAGGAGGCCTGTGTGAATCACAAAGTATTCGATTCAGATTTGGGTGATTCGGAGGACAGTGATTTGATCTGGAGATTTGGATCACTGTCCCAAATCGATTCGGCTGAACCAGCTTTGGAAGATTCAGTGCTGATTCGAAGAGATTCAGCCATAGAGTATAATGGAGAATCACTGAAATACGTATAACTATGTCATTTTGGGGCAGATTAGGGTGGAAAAAGCAGGGATATGATCTGAGGGCATGACGCCTGCCAAGTTTCAAGGAGACAGGTACAGGGGTTTCTGGGAAACTGCACCTCAAGATGCTGACAAGCAAAACTCACGACATGAGACTTTGTGTGTGTTAAGGCACAGCGGGATGAAACCAGAAAGGATGGTAGCTTGTAACAGGCGGCCTTCCCAGTGCTCAGGCAGAAACAGCTCACAAAAGGGACAGAAAGGCTGCAGACAGAGGCTTATGTGCTGTTTGTACCTCCCTTCCCCAGAGCACTGTGATTGGAAGGGGACTCAGGGAAAGATCACACTCACTGGCTACAGATGTCAGTCCTCCCCACCCTGCTCCCCCTCCTTCTCAGTTTCTGTTCCCATGAAAGACTGCCTTCCAAATCTCTGAATATTTTTCCAAATTGATTCGGAGGGTTTTTTTGGTCTCCTGATTCGATTTGGATTCAGTGATTTGGCCTCTGAATCGGGCCAAATCTTCTCCAAATCGAATTGATGACTGAAGCTTTGCACACCCCTAACTGCTAGATCCATTGTGTAGAACCTAGTTCTACACAATCCTATCAGCTCCGATTCCATTGACCAGGATGCACACCTTAAGAATCTGGAGCAAGGATTCCTACACTTACAATACAATTCTAAAATCATATCCCAGTTCTGACCTGCTACAATACCAACTGTGACAAAGAAATCAGAATCCCTTTGGGTCATTGACAGCCCCCAGCTAGAACACCTTGGACACATCATTAATGACCTCCTGGAAAATGACAAACATTAAGGTAGCCACAGGAGACAAACTTGTCCTGGCTTAATAACAATCCCCACAACTTTAAATGGCATCTCTCCAACAACAGACCGCTTAACTCCTATTTATAAAGACACTAGACCTTACTCCAGACCCAGATGCCAGCTGTGCCCCTAGCATCAACACTAACCATGACATCACCAAATAACACTGAATTATAATATCCGAGGTTCACTCACCTGTGCCTCTATCATGTCATACATGTCATCATCTGCTTACAGTGCCCCTCTGCTGTCTACACTGGACAGCTGGGGGCGATCCCTATATGAATGAACACTGATCTGACATCAGTTCCAGAAAAGCAGACCAGCCTGTGGCAGAACACTTTAACCTCCCTGGATGTTTAGCCGCTGACCTCAGAGCAGCTGTTCTTGGCAACAAAACTTTAAAAAGCAACTTGAATTGGAAATTATGGAACAAGAAATTATCCGCAGAATGGATCATGTTAGGCGGTGCAATACTGGGTGATGACTTCAGATAGAAATCTATCAGCAATGAGATGTGGAGTAACTGCAATATAGATGGAAACTATTGGTGCAACTACATATCCTTGATTGATTCCACTTCTAATAGTGATGGGGTACATTTCCAAGCCATTGCTTAGGATGCTTGCTGTTATACTGTTGCGAAGTCTGATAATGGTAACATATTTTGGCAGGCATCCAAATTTCATCAGGATCTTCCACAAGGCCTCTCTGTTGACTGAATCAAGGGCTTTAGGTCAATGAAGACTACGTAAAGATCTTGGTGTTGCTCCCAGCACTTCAGCGGCTACCTAGTAACAAAGATCTTATCCACTGTACCTCTGAGTGGACTAAACCCACATTGGGACTCGCTAACCGACACTTCCATTATTGATGATTGTGTTGTGTGCCCATTCAACTGAAGAGCTTGAGGTGGCTCTTGACTACTTCTGTGAAACGTGAAATGCTTGGATTCACTGTCAACTTCAAAAAAACCAAGATACTTTACCAGCCCACCCCAAAATAACCAGCTGCTGCTCTACATGTTACAATCAAAGGGCAACCTTTGGAGACTGTAAAGCATTTCCCCTACCTAGATATCCACCTTTCCAAACAAAGTAAACATAGATGACAATGTTCAAGACCAGTTAAGATCTCCCAGCACTGCCTTCAATGATCATGACATCAGGACCCAAACCAAACTTCTCAACTACCAGACTGCTGTTGTATGGGTGTGAAACTTAGAAAATCGAAAACACCTGAAAGCTTTGGAACATTAGTATCAGCAATGTCTTTGGAAAATCCTCCACATTATTTGGAAGGACAAAAGAACCAAATGCCAGCATTCTGGCTCAAGCAAACACCAGCAGCATTGAAGCCATGTTTATACAGCACCAGCTATTGGACATTACAGGGATGCCTGACAACCAGCTTCCAGAACAGATCCTATACTCCCACCTCACCAATCTGGTCACTGTTCTAGAGATGGACAAAAAGATATTCCAGGACACATTGAAGACCCATCTGAAGAAATGCGATAATCAACATCATGACCTAGGAGACCAAGCATTGAATTGTCCCCAGTGGCACTGTAATGTACTATGAAGCATCGATCATGGTACAAAAAAAGCTGGAACCACTGGTCTAAGCTAGGGTGCTCAATGCCCAATCAGCAGAGCCGTGTCATCTGGCCCACCAGGCTCCCTACAGATCCAGAAGTTTGGTACTGTTAATTGCTCCTTCCCTGCTACAAAATTTCTGAATCTGTGGGGAGCGCAATGGGCTAGAGAGCACGGCACTCTGCAGTAGATCAGTGGTGTGGGATTTGGACAGCACGAGGCCCAGTCCTGGCACATGGGGTTGATCAGGGCAGCATGGGGCCCAAACTGGGTGCCTGGGGCCAGACTGAGACACTGCAGGACCCAATCAGGGCTCTGGGGGCCTAACGCCATGAGGGATTCACGCCTGAGGCTGAAAAGTTGAGCACCACTGGTTTAAACCAGGACTAGAGTTTTACTGTATTACCTAGATTAGCTTTTATAACCCTATGTCCTTCAATGCGCTGTTTTTCCCCCCTCTCTCCTACCCACCTCCCCTTGCCCAGCAGTGTCACTCCTTTACTTTCCCTCTTCCCTATCCTTTAAATTCTAATCACTGCTTTCCACTTAGAAATGTTGCTTCCGGCAGTCTCTTCACAGCATCTAATGATATCAACCACTGCTTATGAAAGCTTATGCATTTGTGATTTAGTCTATAAGGTTCAAATCTACCCTGCCTAATCTCTAAAAGAAGCAGTATTAAAGGCAGACTGGCAAATTAACCCAGTGCAAGAAAAAGATATAAAGTATATTAAGAGACCAACATGGCTACATCAGAAGTTCTTAAATGACCTGAAAATTTTAAAAAACTGTAAAAAAAAGTAAAGTCTTAAAAATATTTAGGTAAGTCAGATGGATTTAAGTTGGCAGGGTGTGATGACAGTCATCTGAGAATATTTAAAGAACTAAATGAAGCAATTTTTTTGCCTTTAGCTATTATCTTCAAGAACTAATAACAGAGGACAGCTGAGGTCTTAGTGGACAGCAAAAGGCTTGTAGTACCCATCATTAAAAAGGAGGACCTGGGGAATTATGGACAAGTCAGCCTCATGTTGATACCCAGGAAGATGCAAGAAAAAATGATTAAACAATCAATTTAAGTGCCTGAAGGATAATAAAGTAGTAAGCAACAGGCAATGTGAATTTTATAAGCAGCAGCTAATGTCAAATCAATTTACATTTTCATCTCCGATAAGGTAACTGGTCTAGTGAATGGGAAAAAGTGGAACCGAATTATATCTTGACTTCAGTCAAATTTTTGACACAGGTCCATTTGACATGAGAATACAAGCAAACAAAGACATATAGTGTAAAATATAATATGTGCTATGAACTGTAGTAAAAGTATTTATCAACTTGGGAGACTATCAAGTGCGAGCCTGCAATGGTCTGTCTTAGTCCAAGACAACTCAATATTTACACTAGCAATATGATTCATGAAAGTTATACTCCTATAAAATCTGTAAATGAGAGGCTAGAGCTAGAACCTTTTTAGACTCCAGGCACCCCTTGGAAAATGTCAGCTGTTAGCTTCCACTTGATTTTTGACTACAGAAAAATAAAAGAACAGTTCTTCTGTTGCAAAGGAATCATAAAGACAATAATAGATCAGAATTCATTTGACTCTAAGGATTCTTATTTGAAATCTCCGGGCTTATCCTGTGAACTGTGTTTGAACACTTAACACTGCCAATGTTGCGTGGCATGCCACAGCACTCCTAAAAGGTTCTCAAGGTACTCCAACATGCCTTGGCAACCCAGTTGAAAATTACTGGGCTAAAGCACTGTAAGCCTCATGGAAGAAAGGCATAGAATCCAAAATATTAAGAATAATTTGAGAAACTTACTGAATTACTGCCCTTTCTGCCTGATTTCAGATTAAAGCGTCTAATCACTTCTGCGCTCAATAGCACAGGATGTTACAGAGTGCAAAAGTATACAAAGGTTCAAAAAAGGGATTAGACAAAAATATGGAGGATAAGTCCCTTGGGGCCTATTAAACACAATAATCAGAGAGGCAACTGTAGGCTCAGAACATCTTATAACCAAGGAATGCTGGTAACTGAGAGGTTAAGACAAGGAATCATAGAAATCATAGAAAATAAGAGTTGGAAGGGACCTCGGGAGCTGATCTAGTCCAACCCCCTGTTTAGAGCAGGGTCAGCCCCAACTAGATCATCCCAGCCAAAGCTTTGTCTAGCCAGTCTTAAAAACCTCCAAGAATGGAGATTCTGCAACCTCTCTGGATAACTAGTTCCAGGGTTTTACTACCCTCCTAGTAAGAAAATTTGTCCTAATATCTAACCTAAACTTCCCTTGCTGCAACTTCAGACCATTGCTCCTTTTTCTGTCATCTGCCACCACTGAGAACAGTCTAGCTCCATCCTCTTTTGAACCCCACTTCAGGTAGTCGAAGGCTGCTGTTAAATCCTCTTTTAGTCTTCTCTTCTCTAGACTAAGTTATGTGCCCCAGCTCCCACACCATTTTTATTGCCCTTCACTGGACTCTCTCCAATTTGCCCACACCCTTTCTGTAGTAGGGGGTCCAAATCTGAACACAGTACTCCACAACTGGCCCCACCAGTGCTGAATAGAGGGGAATAATCACTGCCCTTGACCTACTGGCAATACATCTACCAATGCAGCCCAGTATGCTGTTAGCCTTCTTGGCAACAAGGGCACACCGTTGGCTCACATTCAGCTTATTGTCCACTGTAACCCCCAAATCCTTTTCTGCAGAGCTGCTGCCCAGCCACTACTGGTGCATGGGATTGTTCCATCTTAAGTACAGGACTCTACACTTGTCCTTGTTGAACCTCATGAGATTCCTTTTGGTCCAATCCTCCAATTGGTCTAAGTCACTCTGAATCCTAGCCCTATCCTCCAGCATATCTACTACTCCCCACCAGCTTGGTGTCATCTGCAAACTTGCTGAGGGTGCATTTCTAGGTGGCTGATGAAGGCATTGAACAAAACCGGCCCCAGGACTGACCCCTGGGGCACTCCACTTGATACGGGCTGCCAACTAGACATCAAGTCATTGATTACTACTCTCTGAGCCCAATGCTCCAGCCAGTTTTCTATCCACCCGACAGTCCATTCATCCAGCCTATACTTCCTTAGCTTGCCTGAGAGAATGTTGTGGGAGACCATATCAAAATCCTTGCTAAAGTCAAGGTATATCACACATCCATTGGTCTGCCCACATCCGAGGAGCCAGGCTTCTAATAATAGACGGCAATCAGTTAGTCAGGCATGACTTGCTCTTACTGAATCCATGCTGACCATTGGTGACACGTAGGGGGTGTACACGGGTGCACACGCACCCTGAGATTAGCAGTGCACCCCCTGCAAAAAGCACTGCTGACCCTGCTGGCAGTGCCTGCAAGAGGTCGCTGCTCACCACCAGCAGCGTCTGCAGGTGGCCCCCAATCGCTGCTGGCAGTGCCTGCAGGTGCTCATTGTACGCTGGTCAGCACTCACCCCCCACCCCCCCTCACACCGCCACAGCCGCCTATGGGAGCCCCCAACTTGTCCTGCCTCCGCCACTGACACCACCACGGCTGCTTGCCAGAGCTCACCGCAAACTGCGGGCAGTTGCCATGCCCCCCAAGCCTCTGGGGCATGCGGTGTTCATGATGTTGACTGTTCCTAAATCACCACCTTCTCTTCCAAGTGCTTAGAAATGGGTTTCTTGAGGATCTGCTCCATGATTTTTCCCAGGACTGAGGTGAGGCTGACTGGTCTGTACTTCCCTGGATCTTCCTTCTTCCCTTTCTTAAATATGGGCACTATGTCTGCCTTTTTCCAATCATCTGGGACCTCTCCTGATTGCCATAAGTTTTCAAAGATGATGGGCAGTGGCTCTGCAGTCTCATTAGCCAACTCCCTCAGTACCCTTGGATGCATCCCATCCAGCCCATTGGACTTTTATATGTCCAGCTTTTCTAAATAGTCCCTAACCTGTTCTTTCACCACTGAGGGCTGCTCACCTCCTTCCCAAACTGTACCCCAATCACCTGATCAGGGCAGGGGGCTAGGAAACAGCTGTGGGGGAAGGCCAAGTCCTAGCCCCCTGCTCCAATGTGCCAGTAAGGCAGCGAGCCCCTGGCTGGGCGAGAATTCGCTACTCAGCTGTGGGTAGCTGGAAGCTGTCCCACCAGTGGGTGGGGGAGGGCAGGCTGGTAGCAGTGAGGCCCTGGCTGCACAGGGATTGCAAATTAACCATGCAGATTGCCGACCCAGCCAACAGCTCACTTCCCACCGTCCCACCCGTAGATGCCCAGTCCTGGCGCTGCTCAGCTCCCTGCTCCTGTGGGAAGTCAGAAGCCCCATAGCACCAGGACGGCCAGGGGTAGTCCCCACACTGATCAGCTACCAGCTATGATCGCAGAGCTGGGAGCTGCCTGCTGTCATGGCAGGGGGAACTTTTTCTCGGCCTGGGCTCAGTCCCCAGCTCCTGCTTCAATTGTGGAGCTGGGAGATGCCTGCTGCCAGGGCAGGGGAACAGTGTCCCGGCCCCGGCTCCGAGCCCACTCTGGCAGCAGGCAGCTCCTAGGGGAGGGGATTGTTCTCCTAGCCCTTGCTACCCAGGCAGGCTGGGAGCAAATATGCTCCCAGTTAGCCATCTATACATGAGATACTGCACAGTCATTAACACACAGTTAATTTGCTACCTGCATTTGCAGATAGCAAATTAACCCCGCAACTGACTAATAGACTGTGCAGAAAGGATCGGCACATGTAGACAGCGATGCTTTACCATGCCATCAATTAGTCAGCTGCGTAGTAAGGAGTATCATGTAGACACACCCATCACATACTATTTTGCCTATCACACTAAGAAAAGTGTAGACAATCCTGAAAGTGTATAGAAGAGAGCACCAGAGATGAGAAGTGGTTTAGAAAACATGACCTGTATGCAATATTTGAATGAACTGGGTTTGTTTAGTCCAAAAAAGAGATGACTTTAAAGGAGAACATCATAATCTTGAAATATATTTTTTTTTAAACTATTATTTAATGGACACAGATGTTCTATTCTTCATGTCCACCAAGGACAGGACAGGAATAAATAGCTCCATTTGCAGCAAAGGAAATTTAGGTTAGACAATAAGAAAAAAAACCCTATAAATGTTAGTAGATAAACATTAGTAGAAACTATAGGTTAATATAAGTAGTTCATTGCCTTTGGCAATTAGCAAAATTAGATACTAGCTTATTGAGATCTTAATTATCTGCAGAGACACTCTGACATTGCAATGGGTGTCATTACAAGAAGCTATTAAGTGGCAAGCTCAATCTAAGGCTTTGCCTGACATTTCTTAAACAGATACTTTTGTCTAAAATCAGCTCTCATCCCATGTGTTGGTGCTGGTGTTTTGTCTAAAAAAAAGCCTTTGCTATACCATACAAGACTTCACAACATACTTGGTGGGGAAAGGTGGCTGGATTATGTCTTTTACATATTTCACCTCAATCTTTGGGCATTACGACATTATTGTTCTTTAGTGATGATTTAGCCTTTGTCCAGTAAGACTACTTAAGAGCAAGTCTTTGTCTTAGAATTATTACCAGATAAAGTCCTCATTTGTTTTAAGGGAACAATGGCAGCTAAATCTGGCAAAACCTCTAAATCTATTCAGGGATCTCAGTTTCAACTTAAGGAAAATAAGGTACACTTAGACACAGTTTCTTAGCCTCTCCTCAGATAATTAGCAGTCACCATGCCGCATGAGTTGGATACTTTAGAGTCTTATAAAAAGAGTCCAGACCATCAGGAGCAGAGGCCAGTTTTATGCCCTGGATAGTGGTAGCACAAGGTGTAGGAGGAGTGGCCAGAGGTTAACTGCTGAGGGTGAAGATACCTCCTTTTTTACTGCCAAAATGTGAGCCAAGCAGCCATTTAAGCAATGATTTTCAGTGGCAAAAAAAGGAGGTGGAAGGGGCTTACTCACTCCCAAAGGGAACTCTGACACTCTCTACCCATTGCTGCGCCATGAGCTGCTACCACTCAGGTGCTGCCAAATCAGTCACTGCTCCTATGCCCTCTCCACTGCCAGAGCCAAAGTTGCTGCATGGAAATGCAGGATGCAGGGCACTGGGGGTGGGGGATGGGAGAGTACAGCACTCCCCAGACTCCATCGTGGCACACCTTCCCTCGTGCCCTGCTAACCTACCCATTGTTACACTATTGATCAGAAATAGTCTCTTCATCTGCCAAGAAGACAAGTGAGAGTTTCAGTTCATACCCTCCTTCCTCGTTGTTTGCAAATTCAAAAGCAGTGCCATGAAAAGTTTCAAATTAGTTATTTATGAGCCCAGGAAAATGTACAGAATAAGAAAATCCAACTGACACCCCTACAAAAAGCATCCACACTAAAGGCATTTCCAAGGATGCCAGCTCCATTTCAGTTTTCACCTTAAGAGGAAAAAATTCAAAAGACTTCAGAAATGAAACATGAAAGCAACTAACATAAAAAAGGATAGTTGAGCTTTAGCACTCATCAACTCAGGAGAAAAGAAAAGAAAAGAAAAGAAAAGAAAAGAAACAATGTCTTGCCCCCTGGAGAGGGAGAACTGATCAAAATCACAGATGGAAGAGTTTTCAGAGGAAATCCAGAATGACCTTCCTCTGGGAAATATTTTGATTTAAAATGAAGTTCTGAGAACCTTAATTTACATGAAAAGAAAGAGAAAGCAAGCACATTTATTTCCTTTCACAAAGAACCTGCCTATATTTAGTTTAGAGTCTGTTGCAATAAATTTTAAAACAGGTTTTAAATGCAATTTAGATGCCAATAGACCAAATTATATACCTTAACACTAGCAGCATTAAGCTTTTTATAATAATCATTGTCTTGCATCCAGTCTTTTATAGCTAGCTAAATGAGGATTGAACTGTTTAAATTCCTTCAGCCAATTCAGTTTAACCTCAGGCCAGACGGATCTTAGAATCAGAGAAAAATAGGGTGTGTGCCACCTATGCAGCCTGCATGGCAGGGGTCTGTGCACTACCTGTGCAGCAAGCAGGGTCACAGGCTGCCTGTGCAGCCTGCACCAGGGGTCAGAAGAATTAGTAATGCAAAAAACAAAGTGATGAGCTTATGCCTATCACAATACATCAGACTTATTAAAACAAATCATGTAAATTTAACTTTTTCTGTGGTCTCAAAGGTTGAAAGGAATCAAATCTGCCTTAGGCTTAGAAAGCCTTCGAAAGTGGACAGAAAAGGCCATTTAAGTCAGCCCATGGAAACAATTACAATGCACAGTGTTCTGTTATCCACTGACATAGCAAAAGCATATTTGCATATTCTAATTAGGAAAGCAGGTTGAGAGTCTGTAGCCACTCATATTGAGGCATTCCTCATTAGATTTTTGGCAGCTTCTTAGTGTAACAAGATACAAAAAACTGCCAGTGACAACAGAAGTGAGCAAAGCAGGAGGACACATTCTTTTAGCCAATCAATGCAGGGCTCTGAACTTCATCAAACACTGGTAATCTATAGGAAGAAAGAACTCCAAACCAAGCCTGATTAAAGTGGCTCATCAAGGGAAAAGAGGTGTTGAAAGGACATAGTCCAAAAGCTTCCATTCTAAAGCAGCAGGTAGAGTTTAGACTTTATGCAAATCCTTTATTTTTTCCAGTCCACAGGTATAAGTCCAGGGGCTAAAATGTATGTTTGTCCATAAAGGGAGAAGGAACTGCTGCTCAGGAGTGTGCATCAGCTGTTCCACTAACTCCTATGTTTGCATGATCCTGTAGCAATAAAAGTTTAATATATTTCCTTAAGTTTTACCCTGAATAAAGCAGGGTTAGAGTGGTTTTGCTATACTAGTATTACTATAGCTTGTCCTAGTATCCTTTCATATCAATAAAATCATTACATCCATCTATACCGCCAATCTCCTTCACCAGGTCCTGAGCTGAACTCAGTCTGCTGACACCATGACTCAGCACCTCATCCCCAGTCCCTAAATTTTAATACCAATGCCTTTATCCGGGCAGTCCCAGCTCCACTACCTTTAATCTCATTGTCCTATTTACACTCAGCCCTGTCTTCAACCTCCAGTTCCAATGTTCCTCCCATTCAAGCACCTGCCCCAAATTGCTCCACACTGACCAATATGGCTCTTGTCCATCCTTAATTCACATCAGGCAGCTTCATGCACCCCAACTGTCTGCAAATAAGGAGGAAGGGATGACACTAACAGCATAGAAATGACAACCTCAGTTTTGGTGCAGGACCCGAAATATTTCTAAGCAGGCAGGAGCTGCACCTGCAGAGTAAGTCCTACACAGCCTGATGGCCTCCAGCATGCTCAATGTGGCATGACTGTCTTGAGATTTTGGCTTGAAAGGTTTAGCAAATCTGTCCTGAGCTTGTACAACCTGCAATACTTCAAAATCTTATAATCATTCAAATGTGTGCACATTGTCACAAGCAAGCACAGTATAGGCAGATCTTCTGACACAAAGCTTACCCTTCCCTCCAAAATAAAAACCCTTGCTCCAAGGTCTGGGAGCTCCAGAACTCTTCCGAAAGAAAAGGCCACCAGGATGTTTAACATGGACAACATAA
>NW_005842156.1:1565488-1573996 GCF_000455745.1 Alligator sinensis | reverse complement strand
CCCTACAGACATTCTAGGAAGTGTTTTGAAAGACAGATGGACAGAATTCAGCCTGAGGCAGATCCCCAACGGGGAAAATTTCAGCCAATGGTTAAAGTTTGGCAAAACTGCCAACAACTGAAAATACAGTATGTTATAACTGACAATCTTAGTAAAAAGTAGTGTTCAAACAGCCCTGCCCATAATCAGTTCCCCTGAGGGTAGGATGTATGGCTTCACCAATAATTTATTCTCTTAATTCTATTTTACCCATAATTATAACTTATTTTATATGGGCAAAAGAAAAAAATGCATTCAAATACTTGTTGAATAGAACTTCAGGAAAAAAAAAAAAGGTATTCTAACATGAAGGTGGAGCACATGTTGCTAAAACAGATAAAGCTAGTCACCATTCTTTATATCTAAATCCAGGCTCATGATACATGGTCTGTTGGTCACTTCACTTGAAAAAAAACTGGGTAAAACATTTATTTTTAAGAAAGGCTATGGAAGAACTAGCATTTTTTTATGAATAACACAAAATTACCAAACAATCCGCATTCATTACTTAGCAGAAAGGTGGGAACAAAACAGCACAAGAGCTATAGAGGTGAAGAGGAGGACATATCAGCAGAAGCAAAGAGGAAAGTCTGCATAGGGTAATGAATTACTTGGCTCAAACCAAACCAGTATTTCAGTTCTTCATCTCTAGCAGCAGTTTATTTCCTTACTAATCTTTTTTTGAAAGTAATAGATGATATTTCTAGAAGCAAAAAGATGGATTTAAGCCTCCCCTTCTGGTGAATATTTTCAGCCAAAGTAGTACATCTCTCTTAAAAGAAGCAGGCAAAATGAAACATATTTTAGAAGCGAGTGGGGGGATGGAGGAGAGAACAACTTCTGATGCTGACGAATCAATTAGTATGGACGAATGAGTGGCTGCATCACTGCTGAAAGTCAGAGCTTCTCTGGAAAGTGATCTGGAAAGGTCAAACATAACCACCACAGAAGATCTAGGAGAACAGGGTTTTTGTATATTTCAATGTTTCTCATGACTTAAAAAAAAGAAAAAAGCAGCAAAACAAAACGACCAGAAACCATCATGCTACAATATGTCATATATCAAGCCTAATGGCTTTGGCAGAATCCCATGGAGTGTAACAGAACAGGTTGCCTATTAGATTACCTGGCTTAATAGATGTACAAATTACATAGCAGGTATCAGAAAACATGCACATGCACTTATAAATAAATACCGAACACATTTAAATACTGCACATCTTTGAATTCAGGCAATCACTTAATTTAAAAATTGTAAGATGCTAAAAAGGAACAAGGAAAAGGAGCATTTGAAAACATAGGAAATGCTGTTCTATGCCACTACCATTGTACCATTATTAAAAAAAAATTCAAACCATGCACGTTTATAGTAAATACAAAAGTAGCAACATTGATACAAATATGAGCCAAATATTGTAAATAAAGTATAAAAATCCATATACTTAAAAATATTTTAAGATGAGAAAATAAATGATACGTCCTGATATCATAAGCCAAACTTTAATTGTACCTTGTAAAGAAGTGTGAACAATACAATGTGCAGAGTTTTACAGTGCAAAAGCTTTGTGAGACCCTGATAGCTTGGATGCAATGGTGTTCTTTTCTTGTAGGGAGGCCAAGGGTTTCCAGGGAATTTTCCACTCTGTTTTAAACTGTTAAAATAAACAATATTTATATTAAAGACTATAGTAATGAAAATTGAAACATTCTCTCTGTTATAAAGCACTCAGAGCTATGAGTTTATAGGTATATATTTTATATTTTGCTCACTATTTCTATATCATATTGTTAAACAAGGTTATGCAAACTGCAGTCGTTTATGGATTGAGTGTTATGGATTGACAAAGGTTGCTTAGTATTAGTACTAGGATTCAACATCTCTGAATTTTTTTTGGAATAAATCTATAAAAACATAAATACTGACAGTGGTTTTTTAAGAACACCTTTTTCATTTTTCCAAGAAACATACAGAACAAGACACTTCAGAATTATCTTTTCATTTAAGCAAATTTTGCATTTCCTACTGACCACTATTGTAATATATATTGGCATGGGTAATTTTTTTTTAAAGTTGTGCCTCAAAAGACAGGCACTTAAGCTTTGATATCTGAAAGTGAAACTAATTTATTTAGACATCTGCAACACCTGTTATTTACATTCTGAATTCTCTTCAGATTTGTGTGTTTAGCACTTTTGAAAAATCAGATATGACTTGAACCAACTAATTTTGATATTGGTGCATTTTCAAAGTTACAAAATGGCATAAATTAAAGCGAGAAGCAAGAATTTTTGTGAGTGATATCCTTTATCATGAATGGTTGAGATAGGCTTAGACAAAATTTCAAATACAGTGCAGACATACAAAAAATGAGAACTCTTGGTTCCAAAATGATACCTTTTATTAGACCAAGCGGGAAATCGCAAGGAAACTGTCCTTTTCTGCAAGCTTTTGGGAGCAAAGTCCTTTCATCAGGAAAGCTTGCAGAAAAAGACAATTTTCTTATGATTTTCCAGTTGGTCTAATAAAAGGTATCATCATTTTGGAACCAAGAGTTCTAGTTTTTTGTATGTTTTCTTGTCTCAGACCAACATGACTACCAAGTACACTCCGAATACAGTGCATTCATTCTTCTTCAAGTGACCATGAAAATCCTTGCCTCTCCATATTTCCTTGACCAGGACAGCTTCAACATCACTCAAACACTACCATAAAATTAAAATATTTACATCAACGAACATGCAATACTTTACAGATTATAAAATAGACTATGGACTAACAGACAATAGAATATGCTAGTAAAGTGTAACCCTAGTGCATAAACACAAAAATGTGGAATCTGCCTGTATGCCAGCATCCAAACAGACAAGTGACATCTGGTCACAGAACAGAACAACAGTAAACAGAGCAGACAGTTGTAGGAGAGGACAATGTTGCATCGAAGGCAGCAGGAGATTCACCAAAATACTGCATACACAAGTGCTGCTCCAATGTAACTTGTTCCAATATAAAATTACTCCTAATGGCTAAGTGCAGACAGTCAAAAAGCCCAAGGTTGAATCAATTCAATCTTAGCAGGTTAGTCTAAACCAATAAGCAAGGGAACAGACATTCACTTTTGATTTCAGAAATGCAGCCACATGCCTGCAGTGACCAAGGTCAGAAGTCAGGGGGAGCTAAAGCATGCCTCCCTGCTTGGCTGGAGCACACAGCTTGGGCCAAGGCTACCCAGCCCACCCTACAAGGGGGGGAAGGGTTTGTGGGGAGGTGCAAAGCACCCTGGGATGCTTGGGGCCTGTGAGTTAACTTGAACTGGGAGAAGATCTGGGATAGAATTTCAATAAACCGATTTAACTTAAATCAATGAAGTCTGAATCTACGTCCATCCAGGTTTATCTTAAATTGGTTTGGCCATTCTGAAAGTGGTTTACGTACACTGAACTTCTGTTGTATTACAGCTTTGAACCATTTTCTGATCACTTATACCAGTTTATGTGTAATCTCTGTCCCTAGCCAATAAGCTTAAAATCACCCACTTCAATGCAGAGTAAGTACTGCCATATTCATTCCATTGATGCAACTGGGTTTATATTGATTTAAAGTTCAACATGTAGACAGGGTCTAAAAAAAGTCAGAAGCAATATCTGTAGGTACTTACATCAGGGAAGCCACATAAAAAGATATTACAATACTGAAGGTGATATATGAAATCATGGAAGAGAGTTTATGCTGAAATAAATCAAATAGCATTGCTATGTTTTATATGTGGCATTGACAGGACTGCAAATACCAAAGTAATGGAGGAAGATAAGTCAGAGTAGAATAAAGAATACATCTGAATATCAGGGCAGAAAAGGTAACTAAGGTTAAAAAGTAAAGACAACAGGAAGAGAAGTTAAATTGTCAAGAACAGGGGGCTTACAGCATAATCCTATGGGCATAATCCTATGGGATTTCACAATGAAGCGGTTGAAGTACAAACAGCCATAATTCATCCCTGCTTCCCCACTCTTTACATATTGCATATCCCCTTCTTGCTTCCTAGGCATCACTAGGTGTGCACACATGACAAGGTTCCTGTATCCAGCACCACAGGCAGGAGAAGCAATTAAAAGAAAAGTATTGCTCAGAAGCTACAGCCACAGGCTGAGGAATGCCCAGGTCAGGTTCTCTGAACTATTTAGCTGTCAAGCTCTACGAAACCTCTAAGAATGTCTAAGTTTCAGTTTCTCAGGGGCGTATAACCTAGATAAATATTCCACAAGGATGGCAAACAGCAAAAGTTCTTACAGAGGGTGGCCACTGATACACCCCCAAAACACAGGACAGCCCCTTGGTAAGGGATGGGCCCACTCGGGCAATCAGGAGTGAGGCTGGGGCCACCAGGCCCCTTGGCTAATCAGCAGCAAGGGACGGGACCACCACCTGCCTCCCTCCCTGGCTGGCTCCAAACCCTTCTCCTCCTGGCTGTGCACCACCTCCAGGCACAGCCAACATAATAACCAGGACAAATGATCAACATATATTTCTACCAAGGAACTGAAAAACAGGACTTTTTGCTGTTCATTCCTCATTCAGGAACAGACAGGGGACAAAGGGTTTAAAAACAGGATGGTTCAGTATAAAACAGGACCAACTGCCACCCTAGTCTTACAAAAGGATGACCCCCTCCATGGTCACATTTCTAGCTCTTGCTCAACAATGTAGAAACACAAGCACTTCACACTTGGAAACTCTTAGATTTTTCTTATTTGTTAGTATTGTTTATAAAAACTTTTTTCCCTCCCCCTAATTTCATTCAGCCTAAAATGGCTGAACCGTTTGACAGGCTATTCGTACAGTTAAAATTTGGTAAAATTACAGGCAACCGAAAACAAAAAATGTCAGCTAACCTTAAATTACAGTTGGCACCATGTACTACACCAATATCTATCGACTTAAATACATTATTGCTATTTTCATTAGAGGTTTGGAAACTACGTCAAATTTCAGAGGAATTTACAGACAACTATATTTTACATTTTTCTAGGTTTCTAGAAAATGCTTATTTTTACTTTACTGTGTGTTAAACAGAAGAGCCAGCTGTAAAACCATGTTCTTCTCTCATGCTAATATAATATCTAGACATATAAAGAGTAAATGGAGAAGTCACAACAAAATCACAACAAAATATCACAACAAAAACTCAATTTTCTTTTTGCTCAAAATAATGTTTTAAAAAGGTGATGGTTTATTTTTTTATGGATTTTAATCAATGGTCATATACCAAGACATACCCATAGAAATAAAAGGAAAAGTTCTGACTGTAGACAATTTCAATATACAGACTACTGCAATACTGCCCTTGGGAGAACTAAAATTGCTTTTTGTAATTCATTTTTACTTTGGCTTCCAGAAATGCATTCCTCAGTTCAAGAATAAAAGGTTATGTGTTTGTTCAAGCTTGCAGGTAAAATATCGTTTTAACTTGCTACTTTCAAAACAAACAAACAAAAAACTACCAATGTAAACTAAAATCTGAATGGCAACAAAATTTAATGAAAACTCTGGGCTTGATTTTCAACAGATGACTGGCTGCCTAAATTTTCGTGCACAATTACCATAACTGTGCATGCAAATCAGACACTGACACATTCAGAGGGTAAATCAGAAATAAAACTAACAATTTGTGCAGTGACACTGAGTGCACATAAATGAAGTATACAGTATAACCTCATAAATCTGGCATGTTTGGGACTGAGCACCTGCTGGAAATTTGAAAATTCCATTTTTTTTTAAACCGGAGCAGCAGGCGATTACGGAGCCGGGGGGGTGGGGGGTAGCAGTGGCCACACGTGAAGCAGTGGCACAGGATTGTGGATGGCAGCAGTAGCTGCCATGTGCAAGCTTCCCCCTCTGAGTCCAGGGGAGTGGAAGAGGGAAGCTTAAAAAGTGCCAGATTTTCCAGAATTTCAAAGTACAAGATCCAGATTTACAAGGTTATACTGTATTATGCAACTGGTCTAAAAACATAGCTCAACAGATCTTATAATTTCTCAATCTCAGATTAAGAGAATTTGAAGATTCATGAACATTTGTTCTAGATTAAGGAACAAAGCAAGATGTTATCGTCCTCCTTTGGGCACATGAGTCAACTAAAATGAAGCTTAATTTATTTCTGGGTCACATTTACATTAAAATCATTCAGAAATTTAAACTACTGAAAAACAAGACCAAAGTGATTTTGCTTAAAGGAATTTTAGAATTTTGTAGAAACTCACAAAAAAGGTAACTGAAATATATCATTCATTTGGCAACTGGCTCCCCTTCAGAAGAGTAGTCCCCAGTCTTCCCATACTGTATATTTGTGAAAAAATGTGGAATGTTATAACATTTAGTATGTCAAAGAAAGAGGAAGCAACCACCTAACTGGTAGAATTCCACTTAATATAAATAGACAAATACTACCTATATATCTTAGATATGAGAAAATATAATGCACTTTTTGGATTTTTAAAAACTCTACTTTTTAGAAAATGCCCTACTTTAAACAAGAAGAAAAAGTTGTATTACATGGTTACATATACGCATTCAAAATCTAAGGAACACAACCATTGTCCTAGGTATTATATGAATTTTCAATTACAATTCAGTATTAAAATCTATTTCTTTGTAAGACACTGCTTATGGAAGAAGCAAAAACACAAAGATGTTTTTCAACCTCAAAATGCTACTGAAGATATCTTAAACTCAGCCCTTCTCTCTCTAGCCTCATACAAGTAACCTTGCATGAAGATCATAGTCCTACCATAATAAAAATTCAGTGTGATGCCACTGAAATTATGTCACAAATTCTGCAGTTATACAACTTCACTGCAGGCTCAAGGTGAAGTTAAGGATTTTCTCCTTCAGCACCTATTTAAATGCATCTGTTTGGTAACAGGCACAAAGCGTAACAGAAAAACAGAACAAAATGATATTATTCAATTTCAAGAGTCAGTGTTTTTGAGAGAAATACTCCTTAACTTCTTAAATGTATTTGCAAGCACAAATCCAAGCATTATTTCACTTATACCCAGTGCAGGCACAGGTATCTGCTATGGTGCAAGAATGCATTTACAGTTCAAATCCAAAAATGAAGGTTAGTTTTTTGCATAATCTGTTGGTGTAAAAAAGTTCTATAGTTTGTCCCTCAGGTCTGATATGCTTTTCAGCTGATTCCACTATTTCATGTGGCAAGACTCCAATTATCCATTAACCAAAGGAAAAAAGCTGCAATTTCACATTTATGTTGTAGCCAGAGGGCTTAATATCACAACTATGAATTAGGAATTAGGACACATCCTCAAGATTTTGGCAATTTCACTCTCTTGATCAGTGCTTAATAAAGAGCAATGGTACCCATCTTATGCAAGTAGTATTTCCTCATTCCTAACTGAAATTTGCTCTAATACCCTTTACCCAAAGGCCTCAAAACACTTTAGTAACACTATTAACATTTGCAGCAACTATTACATTTTATAGAAATTATTGATATTTTATTGTGATAGAGCTCAAAAGATATTAATTACAAATTTTTATCATATGCTAGACATCATAGCAACAGATTTGGGGATGCAGGCTCTATCCCAAAGAATTTTATTTTATGTATTAGTTTGCCTGTAACAGCGGTTCCCAACCTCAGGTCATGACCCAAATGAGGGTCATGGGGGCAATGTCGGCGGTGCCGCACACAAAAGACAAGCTGTGCCACGTGCCAGGAGCTCCCCAACCCCTGCACTACCACCACCGCACTCCGCTCCCAGCAGCAAGTCATGGTAAAAAAAGGTTGGGAACCACTGGCCTATAAATTCAATTAGATAGATAGACAACATGCAAGAAAAGATGAAGCCATGTCTCATCAGTTACATTTTTTTCTCTGTGGTTTTCTCCAAAAATTATTCCCCCTTTCTCTCTCTCCATATGCCTTAGCCAATATACTCAATCACTACATTATCAGTTATTAACATTACATATATTACCTTTCTCAGCCCCTCCTCCCCCCCAATTGATACAAGTTTAGTGAGATGGGGATGATATATCCCCTTTAAATTCATGAAACACAGAGAAAGCAACAGCATTATTACAAGTCATGACCAGAGAAGAATAGTGTTTTTGTATTAAGAACACCAAATTAATTTCTGTTCATTTTTATCATATTAGCCAACTGCACTAATATAACCCCAATTAACACATTCTCAGCACAAACTGATACTTCTGAAATATTATTAAATAGAAATACTTGTAAAAGACATTGTGAGTTTTTCTATATTACAAAGTGGGCCACTATCACATTCCAAGACATTCAAGGTAGTAAGATGACCAAGAGATTAAAAAAAAGATGCAAGTTGTTATTTGTATTAAACTACGGAAGGGTGATTTATCAAAAGGGCATTCATTATTGCTGTTGCCTTCCTTACTTTCTATTGTCTGTAATATGGTTTGTAACAGTT
>NW_005842156.1:1562862-1565457 GCF_000455745.1 Alligator sinensis | reverse complement strand
TTTCCCTATGAACATGGTCTGTTTTCAACTTGATTTACATAATTTTTTCTTCTTGGTTTCAACAGGTCTAACTTATGTTTATTCAACACACTGAGCACATCAGTCTAATTTGGAAAAAAGTTAATTGGTTACCTTGTGCCTCCAGCTAGTTTCGCAGAAAAAGAGCCCAAAACCTTCATAATATGAATTTTGTTTGGTCTTCTGTACAGACACATCCTCAGCTACTATAAACAGCTTTTGCTTCATTGACTTTGAAATATAAGACTGGAAGGGACCCCGTGAACCATACTGTTACCTGCAATCACAGGCAACTGTGTAATATGTAAAATTCAAAAGGGTCCATGAAAACATCTATTCTGGCCTCTACCCAATACCACCACCACAAAGCACCCTTTGTCTCCTCACCTAGTATCTTTAGTAATCAATCAATCAATCAATCAATCAATCAATCAAAATCCCTCAAAAACTACAATGTACTACAGAACCTAAAATGGTGCCAGCAATGTCCTGGATTGTCTACAACAGGGGCGGGCAATTATTTCAGGTGGAGGGCTGCTTAAAGAGTTTTGGTGAACTGTCAAGGGCCATGAGGGTAGCCCCACCCCTTGACGGATTCCCTGCCCCCTGTTTGCCATCTTGGGACCAGAAGTCCCACCTCTAACCCCTGACCTTTGCCACCAGAAGTCCCTCCCCTTACCCCAGAAGTACTCCTTTTGGGAGGGAGGGTACTGCTATCTTGAAACTGAAAAATACGCCCAAATCATATACTAAAAAATAAAATATCTACTATACCTTATTTTAATTTTTATTTTAAAATCTTTTTGTCCTGATGTGTGTGCTTGTATAGTGCATCTAGAGGCAATTGCATAATAGATCAAAATACAGTCCTAGTCTTGTATAGTGTGTGTGGGCGATAAAAGAGTGTATGTGGGGAATGTGGTTGGGGAGTGGGTGTTTGTGTGGTGGGGTGTGCGTATGGTGGGCAAGTGTGGATGGGTGTGGGGTATGTGGCTGGGGTGGGGGCAGTGGGAGGGTGTGGTGATATGGTAGGTGGGCTGGGACAGAGATGGGGTCGAGTTACGGGCTCCACCACATGTGGCTCTCTCAGACTGTGCGTGAACCTCATGCAATGCAGCCAGGCAGACCAAGCACTCAGGCTCCACATTCCTGCCACACCCATCCTGGGTTCCTGCTGGGCCCAGAGCACTGGCACAGGCTCTGCACTCCTGCCCACTGCCACCACTCCCCTGCTTTCCTTCCCACATGCCCACCCACCACTGCTTTCCAGAAGCCACCGCTGCCATTCCCCTCACCTCCCTGCCACTCGCCTTCTTCCCCACCCTCTGCTGCCCACGTCCACCACTGCTTCCTGCCACTTCCCCACCCCATCAGCCACTCTCGCTCCAGCCTGCCCTGACCAGCACCATGCAGTTCCTGGCTGTGTGGGCAGATCACTGCAGTTTCCCCACCTTCCTCCATCCGATCCTAGCTGCCTTTCCACTTGGACCTAGGAAGGGTGGTGAACAGCCAAAGGGTTACCAGGCCAAAAGCTGCAAAGGCTTCTGGTTTGGGATGGGGACAGTGCAGACTAAGGCAGGCCTTTCTGCTCAGTCACTGGATCCTGCCGCCAGCTCCCCCTAGGTCCTGCTGCCACTGGCACTTTGTCATCTGACAGGCAGTCAGGGGAAGATAATAATTTTCTAAATTTTTCAGGGGTCCCATGGCCTGGACAGAATGCCCTGGCAGGCCAGATTTGGCCCATGGGCTGTATTTTGCCTGTCCCTGGTCTACAATGACACAAGTTTCTTTTTAAGGAGAGACAGGCATAGACAGCCCTCAAAAGTTGACCAAATCCTACAAAGGAAGGCAGAAAATCCTCTTCAACAGTTTTTGTGAATCTGATGTTTGGGTAATTTCCTTAACCCTAAATCTAATAAACAGTTTGACACAAAGCATAGTAGCAAGGCACAGAAGCCAGAAACCAGAGATGTCTTTCAGTACCAGTCTTTCATCTCTGATGGGCCAATGTTTCAGAAGAAATAAAAAGAAGAAAAAAAACAACTAATGCAGCCAATGGGGAGGGAATTTTTTTTTTCCAACAGAAGCCCTTAACTCTGGAATTAATTGGTTAAAAACACTATAACATACACAATAAGTACTTTAACCATATTGAAAGCTCAACAGGAAGGAGAATGAACAAAGAAGAAAACAAAACCAGGTCAGGCAATCTGTCACAGTTATTCAGTCTAGCCTCTCTTTCTTGTACACTGTGACATTCAAAAAGCCAGTACAAACATTCAAAAAGCCCCTGGCAGAAGTGCTCTATCACACTTTACTTAAAGTGATATAAGTTAGAGGATGAGTGAATTGAACAGATGTTCACAGTTCAGAGGGGAGGGGGAAGGGCAGAGTGCCTGAAGCCTGCCTGCATTGGTCACTGGAGGCACTCCTGCATGTTTCCCATGAGGATGCTAGAGTGGCCCCTCTCCCCAGCCCCACCACCTGCTGACTATCAGCAGCGGTGGGGGGAGGAGATACCCCAGAACCTTTCCCCCCACAGCCTCTCTGGCCAGGCAGCCGCACACCACAGGACCA
>NW_005842156.1:1561441-1562843 GCF_000455745.1 Alligator sinensis | reverse complement strand
CCCTACAGTCCCCCATGAATGGGCAGCGCTCTGGAAAGGGGCCCTAGGGTGTACTGCTGCCTGGCTGGCGCTTCTGCAGGGACACAGAGCCTAGAACCCAGCCAGGCAATGGCACACTGCAGGGCCAGGGCTGCTGCAGGGAGAAAGACCTGGGACCCCTTCCCCCACGGCTCCCTGTGGCCCAATCCCAGCTGGACAGCTCTCTGTCAGCCTAGGAGGGCTGCAGGGGAAAGGAGTATGGGCTCTGTGTCTCTGCAGCAGCCCTGGCAGGGCAGAGGCATGCCATGGGGCCGAGGCAGCTATGGGGAGAGAGAGACTGTGGACCCCTTCCCCTGGGTCCCCTGGCCAGGTTACTGCATGCCATGAACCAGGGCAGCTGCAGGAAGAAACACCACCCTTCCCCACCACCATGCCTCCTCCCATCTGTGGCTGACAGCTGACTGGAGGGAAGAGGCAAAGCTGACTCAGGTCAGCAATAGTCAAGAGGGCAGAGCCAGCCCAGTGCTCAGGCAGTACAAATGAACTCTGCCTGAGGTTAGAGCACAATGCTGCCTGAGATGGCAGTGATTGCCCCGCCCTCTAAGTTAACCCTTAAAGTGATTTGGCACAGATGTTTGATAAAGCACTCTTACAGAAAGTGCTTTTGTCTAACACATCATCCATCAGGGGTTAACTTAGAGCACGATCCACCATTTTTAAAGCACTCTAAAAGCTGTGAACGTCTGTTCAGTTATGGCTTTAGAGTGCTTTCTGCACACTTAAAGCGCAATACATGTAACACCTATACCTAGCCTGTATGTCTGCGATTTCCTGTACAGGCAACCCCTGCTTAATGCTGTTTCTCTTAGCTCTATTTCACTAACATTCATATTAAATTCATACCTGATTTTACTTAGCACTCAGCAACTTTGCTTGAAGCCTGCCTGCATTGGTCACTGGAGGCACTCCTGCACATTTCCCACGAGGCTACTGGAGTGGCCCCTCTCCCCAGCCCCACCCCCAGCTCAGCGGCCTGGGAGTGTAGGAGGGCTATTAGGAAGGCCAAGGCAGAGATGGAACTCAGGCTAGCGTCCAGGATTAAGGACAACAAAAAGTCCTTTTTCAAGTACATTGGGAGCAAGAAGAGGGCACCAGGCAATGTAGGGCCCCTGCAAGACACAAACGGTAATCGGTTGGCCTCGCCAGACAAGAAAGCTGCTATTTTTAACAGTTTCTTTGCCTCTGTTTTTCTGAACAGGGACCGGGATATCCCACCTACCAGAGACAATCTTGGGGATAGCTCTATCAAGCCTTCAGTCAGTGCAGATGTAGTTAGGGATCTTCTGGAAGGGCTAGACATTTTTAAATCTGCAGGTCCAGATGCCTTCCACCCAAGGGTGTTGAGGGAGCTGGCAGGGGTCAT
>NW_005842156.1:1539921-1560820 GCF_000455745.1 Alligator sinensis | reverse complement strand
ACAGGCTGGGGAGTTCCCTTCTTGAAAGCACAGAGGCGGAAAGAGATCTTGGAGTCATTATTGACTCCAAGATGAACATGAGCTGCAAATGCCAGACCGCAGCCAGCAAGGCCAGTCATATCTTGTCATGCATCCAAAGGTGCATCTCAAGCTGGTCCAGAGAGGTGATACTCCCCCTCTATGCGACTTTGGTCAGGCCGCAGTTGGAGTACTGCGTCCAGTACTGGGCGCCGCACTTCAAAAGGGATGTGGCCAGCCTGGAGAGGGTTCAGAGGAGGGCCACCTGCTTGGTGAGAGGGCAGTAGGACAGGCCCTGTGAGGAGAGACTGAAGGACCTGAACCTGTTCAGCCTCAGCAAGAGGAGGCTGAGGGGGGACCTGGTGGCTGCCTACAAGCTCATTGGGGGGATCAACAGCAAATAGGCAGAGCTCTTTTCTTCCCAGCACCACCTGGGGTGACGAGGAACAATGGTCATAAGCTGATGGAAAATAGGTTTAGGTTAGAGATCAGAAGGCAATATTTTACAGTTAAGGTGGCCAAAATCTGGAACCAGCTTCCCAGGGAGATGATCTTGGGTTATTAAAAACAATTGCAGTCGCCATCTTGGGTCATCAAATACGTCTGGTTTCACTTAACACTCGCTTCAGTTAACACTCGGTTTTTCAGGAACCAATTAAAGTGCTAAGTGGGGATTGCCTGTACTCTAAACTAAAGCATGTCTTCAAATAAAAATCAAACTCACCTCAAGAATACTGAAATACTGAGAGCCACCACCCTAAAATCCAGACACTATCAGAGAACTCCTTCACGTGCAAGCAGCCCGCACAAAAACTGAGGCTTTCAGCCCCCATTTTTGGGTTATCAACCAACTGAACATTCAAGGCTACATATCAAAAACTTCTAACTCCAAATTAACTTTGTACTATTACACTAGTCCTTGCATTCATTCATCCAATTTCATCTTGAAACAATTTTTCTCCCTGCTACTTTTGCCAGCTATTTTGCTCAGAAGACCATTCTAGAACATCATTCCTCCAGTGGTCTACATGCATTCATACCCACTTTATATCCATTTAATTTTATCTAGTAACTTAAACACATCATCTCCTTACCTATTATTTATTTATAAAGAGTAATCATGATCTGCTCTCTACTTCACCACAGCTGTTACAGTTCTCATCATCAGAGTATTTAAAACCCAGTGGGCCCTGCTTGTTGCTCATGGTTTGGACTGTTCTGGATTGTTTTTGTTTGTTTTTGTTTTTAAAGTTACTTTGTGGGAGATGGTAGATTTAGATCAGTGCAATTTAGACACTGCCTTCCCGTTAATAAAATTTACCACACATCATATTTGGGGCCTAAAAACACTAATGATATCCTTCTCATTGTTAAATAATTCACTGTGCTATAGGGAACCCATTCCTGTACAATAAACCATGTTCCATTTTTAGACTTCTAAATTTAGTCAACTTACAATGCTGTATATCTGTCCATTGCAGACTGTACATCTCTTCGGTAAACTGTTCGAAGAATTACCATGACTGGGTCAAACTCCTTATCCCAAACGTCAGCTGTTGTTTAAAATAAAGAACAAGTTAATATTAAGTTTAAATGCTAAAACTTGAGATTGCTTTGTTAATTAATTTTAATGGATATTTATTTTAATTACGTCATTTTCCATTACATAAATTGCCTTTAGCAGCAAACAACGTAGATTAATTCCCTATTACTTTTTTCTATATCAGTGTATTCTAATTTTGCCATTAAAGATATTTCCTCTCAGTTCCAGAATTAAAATTGAAAAGTAACCATCTATTCAGGCAACAGATCTCTTTAATTAAATGGCTCATTTTTAGTGCACTGTAGATTCATTTCTTTTTGTATAGTACTCTAGTTAAAAAATAATAATTTTCAGTGTCCTTTAAGTGACAACTGACATGAGGCAGAGAGAGAGAAAAAAATATATATTTGATGAGCACAACTCCAAAATCATTTTTAAAGGCCTGAAGAACAGCATCATCTTAGTTGTAATTCAGCTCATGTTTTACAGTCCTGATTTCTTTGCTTTTTTATTCTCATCTTCAAAAAATGAATTTTTTAAAACATTTTCTAAACAGGTTTAGAAATCAGAGGCAATAAATATATGGTAGTAAAAAGTTGGGTGACATTTAAGTACCAAGCACAGCAATTAAAATGCTTATACATAGTGGGTATATATTTTTAATTCATGGCAATAAATAATAATCAGTTACTTCTCAAACATTTGTGTTCAGCCTTTCAGAAAGTGGACTTCATTATTAACTATTATTTACAGCTCTAGTAGACCAGAATTATGCAGAAACAAATGTCACTAACATTTTTAATAAGAGCTCTCTCTCTCCAGTTCAGTAGCTTAAAGGTATCTGTTTGTATTCATTTAAGGAGCAGCTGCCAAGAGAAGTCTAAATAGCAATGTAAATCAACAAAAGTAAATAAGGTAGTTTTTTTAAAAAGCATAACTCTGAATCTTTTTTTTTTTTTTTTTTTTTTAAGGAAAGAAAGAAACATATTTCCAAACTAAAATCAATTTAAATTATTTATCTTATTAAAGATTTTAGGTGATTATTACCATAACATAGCATTGAATAAGCAAGAAAAACATGAAGACAACAAGTGCATAGAATTTTAGCTCCACCAACAGGCCTAACATAAGAGTATACCATACTGTAGCATTCCTCAATTCTGTCACTAACAAAAATGCCTGTAGCAAAATTCAACCTTGAAAAAGGGTGGACAAATAACATTTATTGTGATGGACAAGATCAAGCAATGTTTTTAACTTGCATGTACCTTTAAGTAAATGTTCTCTGTGCTATGGGAACAGGGAAAAATCTTGTCTTGCAAACTATATTCCTTTTTCCAATATATCTTGCAATCAAGTAGGAAAAAATATATCTTTACTTTAAAATTTTTAAATTATTTCCTTACCCTTTTAATTGAAGTTTTGACAGAAATCTCCTAAACTAATTAATGTTAAAAAGCATTAAGAAAAATCTGAAGTAATAATGTTAAATGACTTCAGAAGATGTGCATAACCAACTTGCTAGTTTTTTTGAGTTTAGAGTAATTATTAAATTTACATTTAATTTAGGGGTTAGAGAGAGATTAAAGGTACAGATACTTGATATAATTACTATGAAGTAATATATGTTGAAATAAGAAATAGATACAAGAAGTTATTCCAAACTAACTACTCACAATAGATGCTATTATAGCGTCTGGTCATTAAGAGGTGGGGGAACTGCAGCTGCATACACATGTTCAAATGAACTGGGAAAATTCTCACAGATTTGTTCTCTTGGTAGAAAAACCTACCCAGGGATCCCTGAACAGACCTTCATATGCTAAGCCCCTGAAAAGCAGGGAGCTTGCAGTGCTGATGCTGAGCAGCCAGAGGGCCCTTGTGCACACATCTCAACACACACTGCAGGTTCCCTTTGTCTACCTGACACAGGGCAGCCCTGATTGACTGATCCAGGCTGCTTAGTCAGCCTGCAGTCTCCCTGCTGCACAATGTGAGGATTATATAAATGGCATGTTCTTCTCCCTGCTTAGCTAGAGTAGTAGAGTCCAGTGAGCAACACACTCTCTTAGAGAAGAAGCACCCATGGATGCTGTAAGACTCTGTTGTAACTACTCTGAGAAGAACATTCACTCTCTCAAGAGAAACTCACTTGGGAGTGATTCAAAACCGGCTGCTCCATGGCCATATCATTTCTTTGAGGCATGGGAATGAAAATCTATATTTTAAAAATAAATACTCCAGTTCTCTCTCACTTTGGACCTGGCCAAACTGTGCTGGCACTATCACTTCAAACATATACATTGTCTGAAGGCAGGGAGCTTAACAGTCTATCAGAGAAACGGAAACAGTTTCTGATTGCGTCTTCTGAAGTTTTATAGATGTTTTGTAATGCACAGTTGTGCAGCAAGGCAGCTTTAGCTATCAAGTTAAGGAGGTGGCATTAAGGAAACAGTTATGTTGCATTTTTTTATTATAGGTAACAAAGCTAAATTTAGGGATATACATATGATACATTCATAATATGATATTTAAAAATATTAATTTAGACATTATATGTTCCATATTTAGCATAATTTAATTTAAGAACTACACAAACTTTTAGTTTCAGAATCCTGAAATTAGAAAACGATGTGCAACTAAAAGATACAAGTCTTTCTACTGAAAGCTTTCTATGCCAGCCATCACTTCTTTACTCTTTCTGCTCTGCAGAAAGTTGACTATCTGGGTGTTCCAGAAATCAGGCTGATATGCAAGCTCTTCATTTTTTTTTAATCAAAAATATTCCCAACAGTCCAGTACTCAACAGAGCTAGACAAGGAACACGTCAGTGAGTCTAATGGGTCCCAGCAGGTTGGCTCTCTTCCATTTTTGGCATAAGAGATGCTGTATTAAATATCTAGATGGTCATCTGTCAAATTGCCTACATTGTACCCTCAGGAAACCAGAATGTTCAGACTTCACAGATGGGCCTGGTACATTTGATTTGTACCAGTGAGAGAAGTTTAGTGACTCATCAATTGTTTTTCCAATGTTTGGCAACTATGTTAAAGCTTCCAGCTGGGGGGCAGGGCTGAGCGGGCACTGTTTTTGGAGCCTGCCAGCCTTCCCCTGGGTCCTACTGCCCTTGGTTCCTGCATTTTTGACAGGAACCAAGGGCAGAGAAATATTAATTTTCTACATTTTTTTAGGGGCCCTGTGGGCCGGATAGAATGGCCTCATGGGCCGGATCTGGCCCGCAGGCCATATTTTGCCCACCCCTGAGTTAGTGGATGCTGGTGGGCTGAATGATAAATTGCCTGCCAGCCGGATCCAACCCACAGGCCATATTTTGTTCAACATTAGTGTAAACTGTTTCGCTGTAATGGTTAGATATGTATTTTCCTAGACCAGTGAAGTATAACCACCCTTGTAAAACTAAGGGTTCATCCAGTTTCACTGAGGTTGAAGTTAGAGATTTAGCTCCTTTACCCCACTACAGAAGCATGCAGATACAGCCATTAAGTGTGTGCTCCTGACCAGCAACTTATACTTGGCCCTTTTAAAATAGTTGAAAAGTTACATCTGTCTACAGAAGGTATGCACAACCTCCAGCCCACAGGCCAAATGCAGCCTGCAGACCCATAGGTATCCAGCCCAGGGAGCTCCCTACAGATCGGGAAATTTGGTGAAAGAGGAGCAGTGGCAATAAATACAGCCACCATCCCCCACTGCCAACTTCCCAAACCCCAAGCCCTGTGTAGCAGGTCGGAACCAGATCATGCCCCTCCCCCTAGGGTGAATGGGACCAAGCCATGCCCCTCTCCTGGGGCTGGGCCACACCCCCTTTGCCCCATGGGGCCGGCTCAAGCTCCTTTCCCCTGAGGAGCTAGGTTGGAGCCAGGCCATGGCACTTTCCCCACACCGGGTTGGGCCATGCCCCCTCCCCCAACACGGCTGGGCCATGCCCCCACATCCAGGTTGGAGGCTAGGTCACACCTGTTTCCACCCAGCCCTACACTCCCTCCCTCCTCCCCTCGGGGCCACGTTGGAGCCGGAATGTGCCCTGCCCCCTGCACACAGCCAGATGGGACCCTACTAGGACCACCCTGCGCCAGATTGGGACCAGCAACCGGATCTGCCCACAGATGGCCTGGGCTCTGACCACCCAGTCCACTGGCCAGAAAGGTTAAGCACCACTGGCACTGGTCTACAGTATGGGTCACTGACCCAAATACTTGAAGCATTTCAGATTCCTCTGCTGCTTATCTGCTCCATGACATGAAGAACTTGGTGAAACATGTTAATTCACTAGCATTCCTCAACTCATCTCCTTTGAGATCATCAACTGCTGCTATAATAGTCTAATTTAGACTGCAATCTTCTCATGACAGGAAGCCTGTTATATTTTGTGATATCCATATTGTATTTCTTCAAAAATTAATACTCTGTGCTAGATTACAACCATTACTCTAAAAACAACACAATGCAATTCTAGTTTGCACAGTCAATTTCCATTCTGAGGTGTAAGTTAAAGGAACTTTACAAAAACTAACTTGTTTCCGATTCTTACTAAACTCCCTAATCAGAAGGCTAGAATGAAAAGGTTGGCCCAGGAAGATCTCCTTCATTATGAAGAATATATATATTCAAGAAAAGAAGGGTAGCTACCAAGGAGGAGTATACCTACTTGGCTTGCTCTTGCAAGGAGTCAGTTAGAAAGGCCAAAGCTGCAATGGAACTTAGGCTGGAAACAAAAATTAAAGACAACAAAAAGTCCTTCTACAGGTATATATGGAGCAAAAAAGAAGGCACAGGGTAACATAGGACCCCTATAGAGCAGACCAGGGCAATATGTGACAGATAGGAGGGACAAAGCTGAGCTCTTCAATGAGTTTTTTACTTCTGTATTCCTGAACACGGATCAGGACAAATCTCCCAATTGGATTATAGATGAGCACAGGAAGGAAACCAGTCCACCAACTGTTAGCGTCAACTTAGTGAAGGGACACTTGGAGGGGCTCGATGCGTGTAAATCAGCAGACCCGGATGATCTTCATCCAAGGGTGCTGAAGAAATTGGCCACTGGCACAGCTGTTTGAGCGCTCATGGTGCTCAGGTCAGGTCCCAGAGGATTGGAAAAGGGCCAATGTGGTCCCTGTTTTCAAGAAGGGGAGGAAGGAGGATCTGGATAACTATAAGCCAGTTAGCCTCACCTTTATCCTTGGGAAAACCTTGGAAAAAATTATTAAGGATCACATTTGTGCGAGTCCAGCAGGAAAAATAATGCTGAAGGGCAACCAGCACAGGTTCACAGCAGATAGATCCTGGCTGGCTAACCTTGTTCTTTTTATGACTAGATCACAAAATGCTTAGATGCAGGGGGGACAGTAGATGTCATCTACCTGGATTTTCAGAAAGCCTTCAATACGATATTGTCATCCTAGTCTCGTAAATAAACTGAGCGGCTGTGATATAGATGATTACATGGTCAGGTGGGTGGCAAACTGGCTAATGGAACGCACCCAGAGAGTGGTGGTGGATGGGTCAGCATCGACCTGGAAAGAAGTGGGCAATGGAGCTCCCCAAGGTTCGGTCCTTGGACCAGTGCTGTTCAATGTCTTCATCAGTGACTTAGATGAGGGCGTGAAGAGCACTCTGTCCAAATTTGCAGATGACACCAAATTATGGGGTAAATTAAACACACTAGTGGGCAGGGAATGAATCCAGGCGGATCTGAACAGGTTGGAGAAGTGTGGAGAACAGAATAGGATACAATTCAACAAGGGCAAATGCAAAGTGCTGCACCTAAGGAGAAGGAATTACCAACAAACTTACAGACTGGAGGATGACCTTCTCAGAAGCACTGTAGCAGAAAGGGATCTCAGAGTCATAGTTGGCTCCAAGATGAACATTAGTCATCAATGTGATGAAGTGATCAGTAAAGCTAACTGCACTTTATCATGCATTAGCAGATGCATCACAAACAGGTCCAGGGAGGTGATAATTCCCCTCACATGGCACTGGTGAGGCTGCAGCTGTCCTACTGCATCCCGTTTTGGGCACCGTACTTCAAGATGGATGTGGATAACCTTGAGCGGGTCTAGAGGAAGGCTACTTGTATCATTAGGAGCCTGCAGGTAAGGCCCTATGAGGAGAGACTGAGGGATCTGAATCTCTTCAGCCTCCACAAGAGAAGGCTGAGAAGTGATCTTGTGGCCACCTAAAAATTCATTGGGGGTGGGGGGGGGGGGGGAAAGAGGCAGCAAGGGATAGGAGATGCTCTGTTTACCAGGGCACCCCTTGTAGTAACTAGAAATAATGGCCACAAACTAGCAGAGAGCAGATTCTGGTTAGACATCAGGAAGAACTTCTTTATGGTAAGCATTGCCAGAATCTGGAATGGGCTTCCAAGGGAGGTGGTGCTTTCCCCTACCTTGGAAGTGTTCAAAAAGAGATTAGACAAGCACCTGGCTGGGGTTACTTAACCCCAGTGCTCTTTCCTGCCTGGGGCAGGGGGTCAGACTTGATGATCTGCTGAGGTCCCTTCCAACCCTAATATCTGTGAATCTATGAAGCCTCTAGACTTTAAATCCTCTGTGTTTTCCTATCCAAAAATGAAGGCAGGTTTCCTAGGAGCCACTTACTTGGTTAAAATAAAACAAACTTTTGGTTTTGGTATTTAAGTCATGTTAAAAAGATTTATTTTTTCTATGCTTGCGGATCTATTTTGAGCTTATTCTAAAGGAGTTGCCACTCTCATACTCGTAGGCAGGCACAAAAAGACAACAGAAAGCATTAAGAAACTCATTCTGACTGGAATCAGTTAGAAAGGAATTGACAGTGTTAAAGCAATGTTGTGGCCATGAAGGTCCAGGAATTATGCAAGAGGCAAGGATATTTTGTAGGTGATATGTTTTACTGGACCAACTGTATAGTTAGAATAAAGTTAGCAAGCTTTCAATTGCAAATTCTTACCACCTGAAAGCTTGACTACCTTTATCCCAACTATATATTTGGTCTAACAAAAGATATCACTCCCAATAAATCTTTTCCTCTCTCAGAAAGGAATCATACTTTGAATATCTAAGGTACATACTTTTCTGGATATGTACGATTTGCTTTTGTGTAAAACAGGGCTGGCCAACTGGTGACCTGCATGTGGCCCACAAGGGCCCCTGGGCTCCAACCCAGACACTACTATGACTCCCTTTACTCCTGCTGCAGCAGCAGCCAGAGGTTCCAGGCTCCCCTTCTCATCCCCAGCTTTTGCATCTTGTACTGCCCCCTCTCCACCCACCCAGGCAGGGCAGGGTGGGGGAGCCCACAGCCCCAGGAGTGAGACACAGCTAGGGGCCTACACACAGCACTCTGCGAGGGAGGAGAGGGAGAAGCAGTGTGCTCACATGCACGGTCCAGAGGCCCATATCACAGGAGGTGGTACACTCAGGCAGTGTGCAGCTGGGGAAGAACAGGGCCTACACTAGTGAGGCCACCAGCTGTTTTACATAACACTGGTATAAAATATCCTCTCTGACATAGAGTAGCCAGGGATTTCAAATCACAGATGTCCTCTACCTGCTCCTTGAGGATATCCCTGTCTTTTTAAGGACAAAAATATCCTCCCCTGAGAAACAGCCTGATTCTGTTCCCCTTCTTGACCTCATATTTTTAGATTAGACCACTGCTGTATCAGGCAGGTTAAACAGTGGTTAGAACAGCTATGTAAGAAGTCCTCACTGTATGTCCTGGAACAAAGTTCCATACTTTTTTACAAAACACATAGTTAAACTTATGGAATTCATTGCCACAGGAGGTGGTAGAGGCAGATAACACAGGTTCAAAAAGGAACTGGATAAATTCATGTATGATAAATCTATTAATGGCTTTTAAACAGAATGGCTGAAGATGCTTACTCTGGCATCCCTAAACCAATAATGGTGGATCCCAGGGAGGATACTAAATAGGGAATAGATGACTCTAGAGATACCCGGGTCAGTGTTCTCCCTCTGGCATCCATTTCTGCCACTGTTGAAGACAGAATACTAAGATATATAGACCACTGGTCTGACCCAGTATGGTGATTCTTATGTTCGTAAAGTTAAATGTTGGGGAAAACAAACAGCTACCTGACTTCCTGGGGCAGGGGGCTGGACTTTATGATCTTCAAGGTCCCTTCCAGCCCTAACCTCTATGAAATCTATGAAACAGTTGAAAGGCACACCATGTGTCAGAAGAGAAATAATTGGTCTGACAATAGAACTGCAGTATATTACAACAAAACTGCATTCACCTTCTTGAATATATATTTTAAACCTACCTATTGTTCCAAATCCAGTGCATTAGAATGCTAATGTCCAGAACAAGTTTCTATAGTAGAATCTCATTAACTCCCACTAGTGATCAAGACAGTCACTGCAGACTGTTTACTTGATAATTTGGAAATTGTAAACTTAAAAGAACAAAAAAGCATGTTCAGGCATAGTTTGCTCATTTATCTTGAAAGACACAAAAGTAAAAATAATGACATTTTGATAATATAAGACCTCAATAGAGCACATGGCTATTAACATCTTCATTAAAGAGACTAATGTTTTTTGCATCCGAATCATACAGCGTGCAGATCAGAACATTGCAATTAACAAGATTTTCTGTATTTAATTTTAGCACTGGCTTCTGATAATACATAGCTAATGTTTGGCTTATTGGGGCTTATGGTTGGTCATCAAACAAAAACTCATCCTACATCAAGGCTGACTCCATGAAATGTTTGCGAGCGAATTATGAGACAGTAGAAACAAAGGGGGATGAATCATTTTCTTTTAGCTGGTAAGTATCTTAACCTCTGCATTTCTTAATACATACATAATGCCAACTTACCTTTAGGAGTATACATTCCTTGTTGCATGGAGCCTCCAGGTTCAAAAACAGGAGCTTTAAAATCAGCCACAGCTGACAACACTGATTCAAAGCTTAAACTTCCTGGAATAATGCCACTTTTGGGATTTGGGTTTTCTGGAATGTGATTGTTAGGTTAAGAAAAGCAACAAATTGTTATTAAGGACTATTTACTAGCGGAAGCACAGCATATCATTTTATCTAATATTTTAATACATTTGTATCTAGGAGGCTGAATTTTCTCAATGCTTCACTTCTACCACAAGAGGTCTGTATTCTACAGCAGTTCCACAGCAACAACATGTCTTACTGAACTCTATCAAACCTTTTGGGTATAATTCTAATTCACTAAACTACTTACATTGCTCCAACTGTCATGTGCTTATTAAGAAGTTCCATACTAAAAATATAGGCAACTACAAATAGTCATAAACATGTTGTTAAACTTTCCTATCTTAATACTGCTAAGGTCACAGGAAGTTTTCAGAAGGGAAAACTACAAGCAACCTCATACTACTGATTAGAAATGTATACAAAACAGAAACAAAGTTTGGAGATTTCTTTATATACATTCTTACACGTTCAGGTGATGATTATCACTTTTGTTTTACTAGTAATAATAGTAACCATATATTTTGTGTTTAGGACTAAATGAGAAAAGCTAGCAGATGACTGAATTCTAAAGCTCCTTGCAAGTTTTGTACCTAGATTGACCATATCTTATTTTCTGGTATTGGTCCCAGGAGAAAAAAAACCTCATTTGCTGATCACCCTCTTCAGCAGCTCCAGAAATCATAAGGGAAGCTCTGCTTTAGCTGTTTTAACTAATCACTTATTTGGTCTATCAAGCAGTAGGCATAAGATTTAAGAAAAAACTGAGATATTCAAGCTGACTAACCAAGTGGTTCCCATTTTCAAAAAAGGAAGGAAGGAGGACCCAGGAAACTATAGGCCAGTTAGTCTTACCTCGGTCCTGGGTAAGCTTTTTGAGAGCATTATCCTGGCACATGTCCGCGAGGGGCCAGCAGGGGAGGTTATGCTTAAAGGCAACCAACGTGGGTTCATTAGAGGCAGGTCCTGTCAGACCAACCTGGTGGCCTTCTGTGACCAGGTCACAAAATCCTTAGACACAGAGGTAGCAGTGGACGTAGTCTTTCTGGACTTCAGGAAGGCCTTCGACACTGTCTCTCACCCCATTCTCATTAAAAAAACTAGGGGACTGTGGCATCAGCACCTACACAGTCAAATGGGTTGCTAACTGGCTGGAAGGCTGCGACCAGAGTGTGGTGGTGGGTGGGTCACTTTCGACCCGGAGGGATGTGGGCAGTGGGGTCCCCCAGGGCTCAGTCCTCAGACCCACACTGTTCAACATCTTCATCAGTGACTTGGACGAGGGGGTGAAAAGCACCCTGTTCAAATTAGCTGATGACACTAAGATGTGGGGGGATGTGGGCACACCAGAAGGGAGGAATAGGCTGCAATCGGACCTAGACAGGTTACAGGGGTGGACGGATGAGAACAGGATGGGTTCCAACACTGACAAGTGCAAGGTACTGCACCTGGGGAGGAAGAACCAGCAGCATACCTACAGGCTGGGGAACTCCCTTCTTGTCAGTGCAGAGGCAGAAAAGGATCTTGGAGCCATTATTGATGCCAAAATGAACATGGGCCGACACTGTGGGGCCGCAGTCAGGAAGGCCAACCGCACCTTGTCATGCATCCACAGATGCATCTCGAGCAGGTCCAAGGAGGTGATCCTCCCCCTCTATGCAGCACTGGTCAGGCTGCAGTTGGAGTACTGCATCCAGTTCTGGGCGCTGCACTTCAGGAGGGATGTGGACAGCATTGAGAGGGTCCAGAGGAGGACCACTCGCATGATCAGGGTGCCCCCCTGGCAGGCCCTACGAGGAGAGGCTAAGGGACCTGAACCTGTTCAGCCTCCATAAGAGAAGGCTGAGGGGGGATCTAGTGGCCATTTACAAACTAGTCAGAGGGGACCAGCAGGCACTGGGGGAGTCCCTCTTCCCCCAAGCACTCCCACGAGTGACTAGGAATAACAGTCACAAGCTGGCAGAGGGAAGATTCAGGCTAGACATCAGGAGGCACTACTTCACAGTCAGGGCGGCTAGGATCTGGAACCAACTTCCAAGCAAAGTGGTGCTGGCTCCTACCCTGGGGGTCTTTAAAAGGAGGTTAGGCAAACACCTTGCTGGGGTCGTTTGACCCCAGTACTTTTTCCTGCCATGGCAGGGGGTCGGACTTGATGATCTGCTCAGGTCCATTCTGACCCTACCAACTATGAAACTATGACTGATTTGCCCCGTGAATCAAGAGGGATGGGAGGGATGGAAGATTGAAATTTGGCACTAAAAGCCACAAAGAGGAATGCTGATGAAGCAAAACTAGAGAAAGACAGAAAGAGATATCCACTGATGGTTCTCTTTTAAGTATACAATAAAACACAAATGCCCATTTGTGCTAAGGACTCAAAAGATGTTGAAGGAGATGATTTACAATTTATGTGAAAGAAAAATGGGGAACAGAGTGCCTGACAGCTGAAGAAAAATGCAGAAAGAGGGAAACCTGTGAATTTTGCTTAAAAATTGTTTGTAAAGCAATGGAGGTAGATTAGAACTAGAAATGAATCTGGAAGAGTGACAAAAAATTAGATTAAAAATGGTTCAATCATTTCAGATTAGCTACACATCTTTTATTGTTGTAAAGTTCAATCAAGCCTTCCCACCTTTAACTTTTGCCCATTTAAAAAAATAATAAATAATGAAATAATTCCTAGCTTTTAGAAAAGTGCTTTTATCAGCAGACAATAAGTCTGTTAACAAGGAAGGTTGGTATCAAAAGAGACGCATACTGCCCATTTTACAGACAGGATAACTAAGGCCCCCTTCTACACATGCAGGTAAAGGAGCAATTTGATCTAATGCATGATTCACACATGCATGGCAGGAGGTGCGAATGTGGGATTGCACATTAAATCCCATTGTGCCTTATTGCCAGTGCAAGAGAAAGCCCTACCTCAGGCTCCCCCTGCACTGGCAAAAAGCAAGCTCCCGCAGCTGGGAGCCCCATACACTCCAGTTGAGGTGCTCCCAGCTGCACAGGTATAATCAAAGCAACCCCAAAGCAGGGAAATCCCAGTCCCCTGATGCATGAAACCCCCAGGGCAGGAGGATCACCACTGCAGTGATCTCCCCAACCTGGCGGTGCAGGAAACCTCTGGGACCAGATATCCCCGGGATCCATGGGTTTCACACACCCCTGAGCCCTCGGGATTGCAGCTGCCTCAATCCCAAAGGCCGGGGGTTTTCTGCTGGGCAAGGTGTACCCCTGGAGCTGGGAGCCCTGTCAGCTAATAGGGGAAACCCTGCTACACATGCAAATTACAGCTCAAGAGCTATAAAGATAATATACATTTTTTAGGTATAACTTTACAGCTAGTTGAAGCTTTTTATTTTGTGATGGCTACTTTGCACATGTGGCTGGTCTCCAGGTAACTGTGCTATTAACCAGTTAATTGCATAATACCTGTAAGCTGTAAAGGGGCCTAAGGCACAGAGAAGCAATGTCTACAATTGGATTGCATTATTCTTTAGCGCAGCAAACACATCCATCTTACTTGCATGCAAAGTATTAAGTAGACTGAGGTCTTGGAAAGGTAATAGTAAAACAACCAAAAAATAACAGGTTTTTTTTTATTGTTTGCTTGTTTTATAGCTATCTGAACAAAGGAAATGTACTATATTCTAGAAATGCAGCATGGAGTTCATTGTTCATGTAGGTTTTTTTTAATGTAACCAAATATATAATGTCACACTCAAGTCCCTGGGGATTTCAAAATTTGATTCAGGTCTGCTATCTTTAATCTTTAAATCGAAAGCTAAGAGCGGGTAAATTGTCATGTCATCTGTTGGCATAACAACAGTACTCACAAACCCTGGACAGAAGTTACCTTTGTCGTGCTACAAATAAATGTGTATCCAAGGCCAGAAGTTCCAACCCAGAAGCCCCCATTTTCCTAGATTCTAAACAAACATATAGGTTGACACAATCCTTGCCTCAAATCCAAAGGCTCTGTCTGTTTTGTTTTCATTTTAAGAGGGGCTGTGTAAATAAATGCAGTATTTTATATTGAAAACATCTAAAAATTATTGCAAAGTCTCACAACTTATTTTCACACACACAAGCAAGGAAGACTGCAGTACTATGAGAGAATTTCAAGGTTTCAAAAGAACACCACAAATCTGTTATCTTTGCACAGCTCTAAAAACAAGGTTATTATTGACAATTACATAAATCAAGTTTAAATTTGTTAATAGATGCCAAGGATATGAGATCTAGTAATGAACTATGAGTTCTGTCATTCATACAAAGTTGGGCAACCATCTCTGCTCTGAGGATCTCGTCATCAGTCATTCCTAAAACAATAAAAATAAAATTAAATATCTGAGGAAAAAAGTAGATACAGGTAAATGTTTTATTTAATTACGTAAGTAATGTTTTAAATTACTAAATTTAACTAGAAATGTAAGGCTCAACAATTTGATATTCAAATAAATAAATAAGTAAATAAATAAATAATTTCTAAGCTTAAACTGTAGACCTTTTCATTGTTTTTTTCTGTTTCTAAGGTATCTAAAATTTAATAGACTTCTTTAAAAATTGTTCTAAAAAGTTTTGTAATAACTGTTCATTGAATTATCACCATACATGTGCTGTTTGGAAAACAGCCCACTGAACAGGTAATACACAGCAACTTTTCCAAAGTTGGTAACAAACAAAGCTCAACAAAACAGAATAGGATGAATCAGTAATCACAGTAATCAAGATTTTTAGTAATCACAGGATCAAATCTCATAAATACCAGTGCACATGGTTAACTTTATGCAAAAGTAGTAAGCTTATTTACAGAATCACAGCGTATAAGAACTAACAACTGTGGAATGCTTTGTAGTTTGAGAAGATATCTCAAAAACAAAGAAACAAAATTGAGTTCAGGATCCTGAGGAAAGGAAGGATGGAGAGCAGCAGAGTAAGGACCCTAGACTTCAGAAAAGCAGACTTCGACTCACTCAGGGAACTCATAGGCAGGATCCCCAGGAAGCCAGACTGAGGGGGACAAGAATCCAGGAGAGCTGCCTCTACTTTAAAGAAGCCTTACTGAGAGCGCAGGAAAAAAACATCCTGACGTGCAGGAAGACTAGTAAGTATGGTAGAAGACCAGCTTGGCTCAGCAGGGAACTCTTCAGTAAACTAAAGGACAAAAACAAAGCTTATAAGAAGTGGAAACTTGGACAAATAACTAGGGAGGAGTACAAGAGCATTGCTCGGGCATGTAAGGAGGAAGTCAGGAAGGTCAAAGCACAATTGGAGTTGCAGCTAGCAAGGGATGTGAAGGGTAACAAGAAGAGTTTCTACAAGTATGTTGGTAGCAAGAGGAGGATCAGGGAAAGTGTTGGTCCCTTACTGAATGGGGGAGACAATCTTGTGACAGGGGATGCAGAAAAAGCTGAAGTGTTCAATGCCTTTTTTATCTCAGTCTTCATGGGCAAGGTCAGTTCCCAGACTGCTGCACTGGGCAGCACAGCTTGGGGAGGTGGTGAGCAGCCCTCAGTGGTGAAAAAACGGTTTAGGGCCTATTTAGAAAAGATGGACATATAGGGCTGGATGGGATGCATCCAAGGTGCTGAGGGAGTTGGCTGATGAGACTGCAGAGCCACTGGCCATCATTTTTGAAAATTCATGGCAATCAGGAGAGGTCCCAGATGATTGGAGAAAAGCAATCGTAGTGCCCATATTAAAGAAAGGGAAAAAGGAGGATCCAGGGAACTACAGATCAGTCAGCCTCACCTCAGTCCCTGGAAAAATCATGAAGCAGATCCTCAAGGAATCCATTTCTAAGTACTTGGAGGAGAAGGTGATTAAGAACAGGCAGCATGGATTCACCAAGGGCAAGTCATGCCGGACCAACCTGATTGCCTTCTACAATAAGGCGGCTTTGTGGACACGGGGAGACGAGTGGATGTACTATATAGCGGTGCACCAAAACATCAGTCCAATATTCAATCAGCACTGATATAAAGAAAATTGGCTGTATCGAAAATCAGCCTGATGAGGCCAATAATTTGGCCAATACATGACCTGTGCATGTGCTGCAGCGCAGCATGTAGGGGGTGAGGAGCACAGCTTGAAAAGCTGCATGCAGCTGGTAAGTCGATGTGGTGGAAGAGGAGAGGGGAAGGAAGGAGTGTGGGGGGAGCAGATCAAGGCCATTGCAGTGAGGGAGGGAGTGGGGTCAGGGCAGGTGCTGCCCAGCCGAGGCAGGGCAGGCATGAGATGGAGCTGTGCCTCGTACGGGGGATGGTTCCCACCACTGCACACACCCCAGGAGGGCGCCAGGGGCATGTGCCCCCCGGATTTGCACAGGGTGGGACAGGGTGGGGTGTGCTGCTGCTGCAGGCTGGGGCCAGGGCTGTGCCAGGCTCTTCCTGGTGGAGGCTGGGCCAGACTGTGCTCAGGGCAGGCAGCAGTGGTGCTAGGAGGGGGTGGGGTTGGAGGGCTATGGCGAATTTTGGGGTGACTTAAGCCTCCTCCGCAGTCCCCTCCCAGTAATGCTATTGCCCGCCCCGAGCACAGCCCAGACCAGCCCCTGCTAGGAAGAGTCCAGCACAGCCCCGGCTCCAGCCCCAGCCCACAGAGGCAGCCGCCCTGCCCTGCACAAGGCTCCCCTGCCCCCAATGTCCTCCCAGGGTGTGCACAGTGGCGGGAGCCACCTTCCCGCGCCCCCCAGATGAACTGCTTGTGGCTCTGTCCCGCAACTTGCCGCAGCCCCAGCCCCACTTCCTCCCTCACCGCAGGGGACTCAATCTGCCTCCCCATGCCCCTTCCCTTCCCCCTCTCCCCTTCCACCACAACAGACTTACCACCTGGACACTGCTCTTCAAGCTTCCAGGCTGGAATCAGAAATCGGATCAGTATCGGCTGATATGACTCCTTAAAAATCAGCTATCAGTATCAGCCCCAAAAATGTCTGTCTGTGCACACCTAGCAGTGTACCTTGATTTTAGCAAGGCTTTAGATACAGTCTCCCATATCATTCTCGCAGGTAAGCTAAAGAAGTACAGGCAGAATGAATTGAATGTAAGGTGGATAAAAAATGGGCTGGAGCATCAGGCTTAGAGAGTAGTAATCATTGGCTCGATGTCTACTTGGCAGCCAGTATCAAGTGGAATCCCCTGGGGCTAGTTTTGTTCAATATCTCCATCAACAACCTGGAAGATGGCATAGAGTGCACCCTCAGCAAGTTTGCAGATGACCCCAAGCTGGGGGGGAGTAGTAGGTACGCTGGAGGGTAGGGCTAGGATTCAAAGTGACTTAGACAAATTGGAGGATTGGGCCAAAAGGAATCTCATGAGGTTTGACAAGGACAAGTGCAGAGTCCTGCACTTAGGACAGAACAATCCCATGCACCAGTTCAGGCTGGGGGCTGACTGGCTGGGCAGCAGCTCTGCAGAAAAAGACCTGGGGGTTACAGTGGAGAAGAAGCTGAATATGAGCCAAAAGTGTCCCCTCGTTGCCAAGAAGGCTAACAGCATACTGGGCTGCATTAGTAGGTGTGTTGCCAGTAGGTCAAAGGCAGTAATTATTCCCTTCTATTCAGCACTGGTGAGGCCACTTCTGGAGTACTGTGTTCAGTTTTGGGCCCCCCACTGCAGAAAGGGTGTAGACAAATTGGAGAGAGTCCAGCAGGTGACAAAAATGGTAATTGGGCTGGCGAACATGATTTATGAGAAAAGACTGAGGGCCCTAGGCTTATTTAATCTAGAGAAGAGATGTCTGAGGGGGATTTAATAGAAGCCTTTAACTACCTGAAGGGGGGCTCATAAGAGGATGGAACTAGACCAGGAGCAGCCAATTATTTTTGTTCACGGGCCATGCAGGCAGTTCTGGGGAGCTGCCACAGCACCGCTCCCCCCTGCCCCATCCCCACAACAGCCCAGAGCCCACACACCACCACCAACAGCACACAGCCCCTGGCCTGCCCCACCTTTCTAGGCAGCTCAGGCAATAGCAGAAGCTCCTTCTGGCTGCCACTGCCACTGGCCCCAGCCGCGCAGTACTGGCAGGAACCCACACACACAGCCCCAACTCTGGCCTGCCCCGCACCTGCTCCAGCCTCAGCCCAGCACAGCAGAGCAGCTCCGGAGCAGCTAGAACCAGAACACAGCCCTAACCCAGCCTGTCCTATGCCTGCTCCAGACCTCCCACCCATGCTGAGCAGAGGCAGCAGCAGCGGCGGACGGGCAGAAATTGCTGCTCAAGCACCACCCGCCCCCACCCCCACAACTGCTGGGTGCTTCTTGCTGCAGCTGCCCAGAGCTCACACCCAGGCTGCCCTGCCACTCCCTCCGCTGTCATCACTGCCGCCTTGGGGCACTGCAAAAACAATATACAGCAACATACGGCTGATTGGAGTGTAGATGTTCAGCATTCAACTGCACTGGGCTTAAGTGGATACAAATATCAGAAACCCAGTATTTTCCATTAAACAATACAATACAAATACATGTAATTAATAAAGAAAGGTGGAAGTCAGGAAAGGAAAAAAAGTTCAGTCATAAATAGTCATTATAACTAAAAAGTACTGATTTTTTTTATACAACTGGTATGCATATCCAAGCTTTAATCTGTACCTAATGCATGTGCATAACGAATTCAAGCATTTATTTCAATCAGAGAAAAGAACTGACTGGATTGTAATTTATATTCCATTTCTATCCTTAAGTTGAAGTAATTGGTGAAACTGAAACCAAATTAAAATGATTTAATTAATAGGTTCTACCTGTATTGCTACAGGGTAGCTATTAAATGCTGAAAGACTGGAAACCAAATGCATATAAATGCCATGTTACAGTAATATATGTATCTAAATAATTGTGATTCTTACCTAAATGTAAGCGAAGACTTAAAAGAAGGACAAGAAAGGTTAAGGCTCCTTCCAACATAGATCTCTCATGCTCTGAATCAAGAACTGTATTCTGATGTTGTGATGCCATTGTTAACAGATCCACCACCTTGAATCTAGAGAAGACGGAACCAAGTTAGAACAACTGACTGGATCCTTCAATATTGACAGCCTGATGCTGAGGCACTGAATATGTGTACTTCTATTGAAGTAGCAGTCAGGATCAGGCCTTAAAGAAATACAAAATAAAATTAAAGTAATACAATTTAATTAGATATAAACCATGAAATGAAAGTTGTTTTTTAATAGAAAAAGCACTCTTATTTTGCTACATCCAGAAGGGATTATAGTTATAACTCGCTCCATATACAAAAATACCTGGCATTCATATCAATTGAATATTTAAAAAAAAAGAAACATCAAACAGCCTACTTTCATATCCTACTTTTCCTTCATTCAACAGAAGCAAGCAGACTTCCTGTGATTCTTAATGCTGCAGCTCTATTCATTCTTCCTAAGTGTCTGCACACTGGGCCATGCAATATACACCACAGATTCACAGAAGATTCAGCTCTATAGTTTCATAAGCATACTGCAAACCTTCGAGAGAAGTGGTTTTCAACCTTTTTCGATTTGATGCACCTCATTAGACTCAAGGAACCCCTCAAAATGCTAGCTCTTGGTTTTCACTCATGTTTTCACTACAAAAAACTAACAGAATAGTTTTTCTGTTGCAAAGAACTCAGAAAGAAAACAACAGATCAGAATGTTTTTAATCCTATGGATTCCTATTTGAAAAATCTCAGTTGATCTTATGAATCCCATCTGTATGCCAAACGGCATTAACGCCGTGTAATCTTGGGGCAACCTTCTCAAGACACCCTAGGTGCCATAGACTTCGGTTGAGAATAAGCACCATAGAGAGACTGTTCCCAAACTGTGGGTCATGACCCCAAATGGGGTCGCAGCATCAGTGGAGTGGGTCACAATAACCATGCCCCCTGAGATTTTCCGTGCCCCCATGGGGTGCAAGGCAGCAGCTGGGCCGGACCAGCTCCCTCTACAGCCCAGGAGCTGCCTCTATGGCTCAAAGGGTGGGACCCACTGTGGGAGGGAGTGCCGCACCACCATGGCTGCCAAGGTGAGGCACGGCACCAGCATGGAGTTGTGCCCACACTGCTGCCAGGTGAGTAGGGGGCACCTCAACTTGGCAGTCAAGGCAGTGTGGTGCTCTCTCCCTCCTGTGCTGGGTCCAGTCCGCTGGACCGTGGAGCCCCTGGGAGAAGGGTAGCTGGGTGGGAAGTCCCAAGCCTGTAGCGGGCAGCCTGCATCTGCCCTCTGCCCCCCACCAAGGGCTCCACTCCAGCAGTGCTGTCTACAGTGGAGAAGAAGGGATGGGGTAAGTGGGTGCGGAAGCCGGGCTCTGCACTCTGCTCCAGCCACAGCAGCCACTGCCTCCCATGGGTGGCAGCCAGGGCCTG
>NW_005842156.1:1525103-1539911 GCF_000455745.1 Alligator sinensis | reverse complement strand
GAGGGGAGAAAAAGAGAGGGACTAGGGGGCTGTGGGACCTGGCCCTGGAGCACCTAGTGATGGGGAGAGGTGGGGGCAAGTGAGGGGCACCAGAAGACCAACAGGCTGTGGGTGGGGAGTGAGGGGCACCTGGGGTTGTGGGGGGCTGTGGGTTGGGAGTGAGGAGCTATGCTGAGAAAATGGGGTCATAAATGGGGCCACAATGAGGAAAAGTTTGGGAAGCACTACCTTAGAGAGTAAATTTAAAGCCAGTCTGGATTGAAAAGGAGGACAAATGAAGCCACTTCCCTGGAACATTCAAGGAAAACTGTGGCATGAGAGGGTATTTAGTAGGTATGCACCTTTCCCTGATACATAATTTTAGTTAGTAATTGGTGAAGCACCGAACAATAGTGTTCATCCCGTCTTTCAATTTACCTTTCAAAAACTGATGAAATAAAGTAATCTGGGTCAAGCCGAGAAGCACAGACCTGTAAAATGAGAATACATTAATTACATTCATTGGTTGATCATGCTCTGGTAAAGAGTACCTGGGGTCACAAAAAGTATAACTTACCTGTAATAAGTAGATGTCAGGATCAATCATTGAATTACAAAAATGAGACTGCACATAAGTCATTGCTTGTCCTTTAATTTGTAGACCATTCCTTACCCACATGTTACTGTGGATTTCAGAAAGGCTTGCCTAATATAAAATAACATAAAAAGGAAAGCTGAAACAAATATCAGCAAACAGTTCAAGGAAATTCATGTATTTGGCCAAATGGCAGCTGTGTCTCAGGGCAGCAGCAACTAGTTATCCCTCTTAACTCAATATGAGTAGGGATGAAATACATCAAATATTGGATGAAAACCATATAAAAACCACACCTAAATACTTAAATAGATTTAGTGTGTACCAATATATGGCATTCTTCTTCCTAGGGCAGTAATAAATGTATACACTAAGCATCATATTAAAATATAGTGCTGAATGAAATTTAAGGCTTGGATTATTAAAACAATATTTTGGTATTTTTACAAGCTATGCAAGACATGTTAGCAAGATATCCTACCTAAATTAAGATCCTTATGTTCCACTTAAGTAGTTATTTACTTTCCCTAAAAGTAAATACCACGCACAGGCCTGTAACATTTATACCATACTTTCAGACCAGAGTACTCCACAATTCTATGTCCTGTAAAAGTACTTTAAAAATGAGGCATGCATATTAAATAAGCGGTCAATGACTAATCAACTTTTTCTCTTCCTTTCTAACTTCAGTACAAATTGGTATTGCTATACAGATTATATAAGTAGTCAAGGAATAAAAAGTTCTCAGCTAGATCTTTGCATTATTTCCACACGCTCAATTTGTACATATGAACATCAATTGCATAAGTCTTCATAAATGTCAAATGTGATCCTGATTCTGAGTGTATTTCTCAGAGAGATAAACCATCCAGGCTTATTTTACAATCTTGACAGTATCACACAATTAAACTCCTTGGCAACTGAAGAAAAAATGTTGGTTCATGTAGTCTGTCAAATCAGTATAATCTATATCAGTCAAATCAGTACAATCTAATTGTTTGATCTATGATAAACCTATGCTCTCACCTATTTTTTTCTTACATTCCACAATGATGTTGTCTTCCACTTACTGTATATTTAATTATACTTAAATTATGAGGTACAGGTTAGCTCTCCTCTTTATTATATTGTGCAACTAAACCATGATTGGGCAGTAAACATCAAGGGCTACAGACTGTGCAGGCGGGATAGAACAGGGAGGAAAAGTGGGGGTGTGGCGCTCTACGTCAAAGAGTAATACACGTCCTCAGCAAACAACACTGGGTCAGAGGAGGGGCAGACTGAAGTGCTCTGGATTAGAATACAAGAGGGTCGGGGGGAAAGGGACTTAACGGTGGGTGTCTACTATCAACCACCCAACCAGGGGGAAGAGCTGAACTGGGAATTCTCAGGTCAGCTCAGGGAGGCAGTTCAGTCAAGGGACATGGGTAACCTAAACTAACCGGACATCTGCTGGGAGAAGCAGTCAGCCAGGTCTAACTGCTCACGTAGCTTCCTAGCTGAGATACAGGACCTCCACCTAACCCAGGAGGTGCACAGTCCCACCAGGGGAAATGCCTTGTTGGACCTGGTCCTGGCCACCTGGTGAGGGGACTGCGGGTTCTCGACCACCTGGGCAATAGCGATCATCGCCTACTGTAATTCACCATCCACCGCAGGGTATCAAAGGTCTGCAGCAAAGCAGCAGCCCTTGACTTCAGGAGGGCCGATTTCAATGAGTTAAGGAGATCAGTCCAGGAGGCACTGAGGTCCCGGAGGGTAGGGGAGTTGGGAGTGCAAGATGAGCGGTCGTTCCTTAAGGAGGCAATCCTCCGAGCCCAAAGGGTGACAGTCCCAACGTGATTCAAAGGGACTGTAACCCCATGGCTCACCAAAGGCAGAAACATCTGAAAGCTAAGAAGGAGGCATACACCCAACAGAAGGGAGGGGCCATCATCAAGCAGGATTATACCTCCAATTGCTCAAGACTGTAGGGGGGCTGTTAGGAAGGCTAAGGCAGAGACAGAACTAGGACTAGCAACCAGGATCAAAGATAACAAGAAGTTCTTTTTTAAATACATACGGAGTAAAAAGAAGGCACCGGGGTAACGTGGGGCCCCTGCAGGACATGCTTGGCAATCTGGTGGTTGCACTAGACGACAAAGCTAACCTCTTTAACAAATTCTTTGCCTCCATTTTTCTGAGCAGGGACCGGGACATCACCCCACACCAGGATTCCGGATGGATTCAGGAGAGGCACAGCCAGGCCTACAGTCAGGGAGGACCTAGTCAGGGAACTTGCGAGGGACCAGCAGGGGAGATTATGCTTAGGGGCAACCAACATGGGTTCATCAGAGGCAGGTCCTGTCAGACCAACCTGGTTGCCTTCCACAACCAGGTCCAAAATCCTTAGATGCAGGTGTCACGGTGGACGTATTCTTTCTGGACTTTAGGAAGGCCTTCGACACTGTCTCTCACCCCATTCTCATTAAAAAATTAAGTGACTGTGGCATCAATGCCTACACAGTCAGATGTGTCACAAATTGGCTGGAGGGCTGCACCCAGAGAGTGGTGGTGGACAGGTCATTTTCAACCTGAAAGGATGTGGGCAGTGGGGTCCCCCAGGGCTCGGTCCTCAGGCCCACAATGTTCAACATCTTCATCAGCGACTTGGACGAGGGGGTGAAAAGCACCTTGTTCAAATTCACAGATGACACTAAGATGTGGGCAGAGGTGGGCACGCTAGAAGGGAAGGACAGGATACAGCTGGACCTGGACAGGTTAGAGAGGTGGGTGAATGAGAATAGGATGGGATTCAATACTAACAAGTGCAAGGTACTACACCTAGGAAAGAAGAACCAGCAGCATAACTATAGGCTGGGGAGCTCCCTTCTTGTCAGCAGAGAGGCAGAAAAGGATCTTGGAGTCGTTATTGATTCCATGGGCTGCCAATGTGAGGACACAGTCAGTAAAGTTAACCACACCTTGTCATGCATCCATAGATGCATTACAAGCAGGTCCAAGGAGGTGATCTTCCCCCTCTATGCGGCACTGGTCAGGCCACAGTTAGAGTACTATATCCAGTTCTGGGCGCCGCACTTTAGGAGGGATGTGGCCAGCACTGGGAGAGTCCAGAGGAGGGCCACTCACATGATCAGGGGCCAGCAGGGCAGGCCCTACGAGGAAAGGCTACAGGACCTGAACCTGTTCAACCTCCACAAGAGCAGGCTGAGAGGGGATCTGGTGGCCGTCATGGGGGACCAGCGGGGAACAGGAGAGTCCCTGTTCCCCCGAGTACCACCAGGAGTAACTAGGAATAACAGCCACAAGTTGACTGAGAGTAGGTTCAGGCTAGACTTCAGGAAGCACTACTTCACATTCAGGGTGGCTAGGATCTGGAACCAACTTCCAAGGGAAATGGTGCTCGCTCCTACCCTGGGGTCTTCAAAAGGAAGCTAGATAATCACCTAGCCAGGGTCGTTTGACCCCAGCATTCTTTCCTACCCGTGCAGGGGATCGGACTTGATGATCTGCTCAGGTCCCTTCTGACCCTACCCTATGAAACCCAAGACAGAAGCCTGGCAACATACCTGAATCTGAAGTGGATGAATCATTAGTTTCATCAGCATCTCCTGATCTGGTAAAATAGAATCCAGATCTAATTCTTGGCATTTAACAGCCTACAAACAAAATAAATACATATTTTACTGAGAATATTAAAAAAACCCCCACATTTTCATATTTTAAGACAGACAATATCAAACCTTGTAAAAGTTAGTCATAAGCTTACCTTACTCAAAAACATTGCAAAGTAACGATGTAGTGGCAAATGAAAAGTAACTTGGTTGGGAGCTGGCTGCAAAGAAAACACAATGTATATGACCATTGTTTAGAAAAAAAAATGCATACATCACACACTGCCTCTGTCACCGTCATTATACTTGAGCATATCCCCACCATTAATGGATTTTCCCACTAGGTAATTGCAGCACTCTGTTGCTAAAGGCTCATCTCCCCTTATCAAGACTGTTCTAGTTGATGTCTCCTTGTAAGCCTTCAGAATGGTAGTCATACCCCAGCCAAGTGGTTCTCAACCTTTTTAGACTTGAAGCACCGCTCGTTAGACCCATGGCAGCCCTCAGAAAATGCCAATTCTTAGTTTTCATTTTTTTAACACAGAAGAATAATAGAGCAATTCTTCTATTGCAAAGAACTCAAAAAGCACACAACAGGGCAAATTGTTTTTTAATACTGTGAATTCCTAGTTGATATTTCTCAGTTTATCTTATAAATCATGTTTGCAGACCTAACAGCACTAACATTGTGTGGCACCCTGCTGCACACCTGAAAAGATCTCAAGACACCCCAGGGTGCCATGAGAATCACTGCCCCAAATTTAAGTGAAGCAATCTGGGCCAACACATCAAAACTACCCACCACACTAGTATTTCAAATGAAACCTGGAGTACAGACGTGCTTTGCATTATCACTGTTACAGCCTCTCTACCACGCTGGAAAGCTTTTATGGATTCATAGTTTGAGTAAAAGTACATTTAAATTGGTAGAGTTAAGTTCTTAAATCAGATATAACACCATAGTCATGAATTACAATGCTTTTTAAAAGAGTTGTATTGTTTTTAACAAGATAAACTATTAATTAGTTTACTGACAATTTTTTCTCTTAAATAAAATATTTCATATTACATTTTTGTTTTGCTACCTTTGTTTGGTTGCTCGCTTTTTTTTTTTTTTTGGTTTTCGTTTCTGTTGCTGGCTTTTTATGGTAATGTTTATATATTTGTTAAGGATACATACCTCATCTACAAAGTTGATGGCATCAAACCAGTCTTGGAGTGCCTCAAGGCAGTACCTAACAACATTTCGTGTGTATTCTTGTGTCTCCTGCAATAAGAGAGGTCATTGCACATTGTTCCACATAATTCAAAATAATTTTGAATATTGGTGCCATTAATACAATAGAGGACATAGCTCAATACAATGTATGACAGTTTATTAACCAGATTTTTACATTAGCCTCTGTTCATAACATTAAGACCTGACAAAAACATGGAATCTCGTTCTTATTTAAAAATATATAATATATATTTAATCTTAATAAATATATCTATAATCCTGTTCATTGTATTTTAAAAAACTCTCTTCTCATTTTAGAAAATTAGTATATTTCAGTTATTTACTCATGGTGGCTACAGTACCTTCATACTGAGACTTTCTCCAGATTACCAACTGGTGGGAGCTCTAGCATTAATACATCAAAATGTTTTTGCTCTTGCTTCATCTAGACCTGCTCTGAGATGCCATGTTGGAATGTCCTTATTTATCACTTTCATCTTGAAGCTTTATAATTTTCACTTTAATATTTCCAACAATTTATCTAACTGAAGTAAGATATGCTGGTCTTCAGTTTCTAGGACCCGTTTAAAGTTTTTTCCCCACCTCTTTTTTTCCTATATAGGTCTAGTAAACATTTATCATTTTACAGTGTAAATAGCTAATCTCAATCTTGAATTACAAATTTCAGTTCAGATATTTAAGCCTCTTGGCAATTATTAGGATTGATACAATTTGGTCTTTGTGACTTAAGGTTGGTTACTATATTAATTTGGTTAAGCATAAAAATATGGAGCTGTATACACTAATGACCCTTCCATGCACAGATCCTGACAGGAATGACTATCTAATAAACTTTTCTTTTTTTTCCTACTGTCTCTAGAGTTTAGTAAACTCAATGTGTATAAAATACAGTGCAGCCAGCATCAGCGCAATGACAACTGGAAAGACTTGAGTAAATTTGTTGCTTGAAAATAAACATAAGTAGAAATCCTCCATGTATAACAAACTCTCATACTGAAACGGTTTAAGTTAAATTGTTTTCTTCAGAACTAATGAACCAAAATTAAGATTATCATTCAAAAGGAGTGGCATAAGTAACATGTGAGAACAGAATAAACAAGCAGCGTAACTTTCAGAAATATCACTTTATCAACTGCCTGATTAACATTGCTGCAATAAACTATTAATAACAGATCTTTAAGTGCACATTTTCATTCAGACGTTACTATCCAAAAGACACTGCACCTACATACCTTGTTTAAATACTGCCAAAAATTAATATTTTTTTTATTTTTCATCATAAAAAGGAGACAAAAGTACACATGTTCATGTTACAATTATTCCTCTAAAATGAAGATTTCCACCTTTTGCAATTCAATATTGTTTGACAAGCAGTAACCTATCAATTGTGTTGTAATTAGGAGACTAACAGCATAAAACAAGAACCTTCACCTCATGTTGTTAATAATCTAGATATCTAACTAGATATCTAACTACTCTGGCACCCTTTAGTGTCTTGTTCACAAACAAAGGAACAAAGAAAATTTGTTTTGTTTAGTTTAAGCTACTTGATATAAAAAAGCCTCAAACTACCTCAAAATAAAGAAATCTAATTGCATAGCAATTCTACACAATGAGTATTCTAGAAATAAATCCCAAATTGGTAGGACAAGACATTTCAATCCTGCAGATACGGAGGATATAGCCTACTGAAAAATGTGTAGTGAGTGCTCCAGCTGAGTAACTTGGATTGAAAAAACCTTGGAAAAAGAAAGCCAAAAACCACTATTATGCGAACGCTCCTTGCCCATTTGGTTCAAGTATCTTTCAGATGAAGATCTGAAGTCATTTCCCTAGGCAAGCAATTGTCTAGAAAACAACGTAGAGAAGACAGGCATAATCCTCCTCCATGGACTTAAATACTCTTCAAATAAAAATTACCTTTAACAAAACAAAATACTGTCAACTCCAGTGTTTTAAACATTCCAGAAAATGACGCTGGAAGGATAACACATCTAAGTATCTGTAAAAATCACTGAGACTACAAAAAGGAGAGCTAAAAAGGGGTTTTCTTACCAATAAAGAAAGAAATACATCAGTCTTACCCTAACTTTGCAATGAGATAAGAGTCCCCACATTGGCTGGGCACAGGCTTCCAGTTCAGCAGCAAACGCAGCATAGTAGGTCTGTGATTCAAACTCCACATGCTCATTTAGTTCTCGTTTATTTAAATTCATACCTTGAATGATTTAAGCAAATGTATGCAACAGCAGATTTGACTATGGCTAAATGAAACAGTATTTTTTTAATTATTCATATATGCCCACATTGCTAAACAGGGAAAAAGTACCCATGCAGTAAATTACAAATGATATGATCAACTGTGCCTTTAAATACCAACAGGATTAAGGATGAAGAATGAGCAGAAGCCTTGAGATTTGACTAGAAAGAAATCAGAATCATGGCTGAAGGACATGTTTTGCTAACTACTCTAGTGCCCACACTGGGAATGGACACTGACCAGGACTGGGCCCTCTCTCAGTCTGAACTCCAAATAATTAAAGAAGACTACAAAGTTTTGGATCTCTATACATAACAGTGGCCACTATAAAATCAGGCAGGATTTTTTTTCAAAGGTTCTAAACCACAGTGAATAGAAGGGAAAGCCTGAATGCACCAAACTAAATTTAGAATTTTGCCAATTTTATCAAAATAAAAATTTGTGCTGCTGGTACAACTTCTTGAGAGTTCAGAAACTAAATCATTGTATGTTGTACAACCCTCTCTTGTGTCCAATCCTAATAGACCAGAGAGCTATTGGAAAAGAATGTCCAGTGACTGTCATTTTAATTTTTGGAAGTCTCTATCCACATTTCCAGAAATGTGCAATAGATTAACAATGAAAATACTAATGGAGTAAATATTTATACGCAGCAATGTATGCTAAAGCAAAGATTACACAAAAAATTCAAAGATGGTACTACAGAAAATGAGATTTAAAATTAGATGTATTCCAAAAAACAGTTTATCATCACTAAATAAGAAAGCTAAAAGCCACGTACCTTGAAAGAATGATACAAAATTCATCCACGTTACTAACAGGCCATGATCTTCTAAGAATTTCTTAGCTACACTCTGGTGCGAAAGTATATTAATAAAATCACTAACAAGTGGCCAGTATGTATTATTCTTCAGTAGTGCTTCCCCACAGTTGACTACTACATGCAAACTGTTTTCTTCATCTAGATTTAAAAAAAGATTTAAGAAATCCCACATAACATTGTATAAGACATGGCAATTGAGAATCAACAACTGTTAAAGTATGCAGTTTATGAAAGTAAAGACCAGTTCTTCATAGTAACTGAGGTTCTGCAAGACGTTATCTGCTATGTGAATGCCCCTCTTGAAGTGCACAGGTCTCATATACTTGAGATCTGAATCTGAACAGCAGCAGGGAAAATGAGACGGATCTCCTTCAAATGAAAATAGGTAATAAGACTATAACACACTACAGGAGATCCAGGTTCTGCATTCAGACTACAGGAGATCCAGGTTCAGATCAAGGACTTCAACCTCAGCCTTCTACATCTGAGATTAATAGCATAAGCACCTAGCTATTTGGAGCTGGGTCTCCAATGCCAACCAACAGAGTTGTTTGGTCTGTCTTCAGAAACGCACGCTTTCACCAGTTTGGTGTCCTACAAAATCTATTTCCTCTGCAGGGACAAAAAATTAATTATATGATTTCATTATGCTTAAATATGGTAAAGGCATTTCAGGGCTATGCCTTTAAATTAGCCACTCATCTAAAAATGGATAAACATGAATGCCTTGTCTCCTAAGATATGCTGTCATCACAAGTAGGCACCTTGTGAAAATTCTTGGTGCTGTGAAGAGACCAAATGATAGCACTTCATATTAGTAACAACTATGTCTACTGTAAATCACAGATGCTTTATATGTGCCAGCTGAACTGTAATATACAACAGGCAGCTTCAGCCTAGAGAGAAGACATAATGGAGCATTGCGATCCATATCTGAGAGGGCAGTCAGTCTCCCCAGGTCTAAGGTAAGATGAAAAACCTTTTCCTTTTCAATATAGAAATATAAAAAATAAAAGTCACTTCCCCTGCACTCTAGAGACAACTCTGAGGGCTCCTGTTAAACAGGAAAGCAATTTCTTCATTATTTTGTTATCAAAAAAGGCCCCAAGCACAAAGGATGCAATGTTCATGGGAAACAACTTCCAGTACCAACTTCTGCTGGTTGTTATTCCAGTTGAATACTAACAGACAGAAAAAGAACTGGCATCCAAAGACGCATGTAGTGATGTTTTTTGCCAGTTTAATGTGGCTCTTGGCCATCATGTCAACAGCTGCCTGAAAGCGGGTGCAAAATGATAAGCAACTGAGAAAGATGGTTTCCTCCTATAGCAGGCTGGCTCCTTTCTGAGAGCATAGTCAGAGAATTACGTTGATAGCTATGTTAGTACATGTGCTGCATGCACTCGACAAGAAAGGGAAATCAGAACAATTTGGAAAGCTTGTGATGTTACATGACCCTGAAAAAATATTCTGCTTAACAAATAAAATCTTAATTAGCCTATAGTATTTCTCAATCAAAAGTGCTATAGATTCTGAGAGGAAACCCTGTGTTTTACATTGTATGAGTACCATAAAAAAAACCCCAGGATAAAATGCTGGGTAAAACTACTCTTAAACTTTCAGAATTGTCTGAGATGTAGCCACCACAGTATGACGCTGAACAATTCTAAAAATTCAATAAAACTTCTTATAAGTCACTCATTTGAGATTCATCAAAACAAAATTTCAACTTACCTTGCAACTCGCTTTTAATAAGGCAACTTTCCATCATGTATAAAAGAACAGTGACCATAATATCCAGCAGCTGACATTCTTCTGTCACTTGACGTGCTAATTCTTCATTGCTGAATAACTGAACGCTGATATGCACAATTCTGTTTGACATTGTGTCTGATTCATGGCTTTTCTTCAGTGTTTTCATAATAAATGCATAATGCTGAACAAAAGTTTTAGTAAAAGCAATCTGCAAATCACAGAAATACAAAGAACTTTAAAACTGCAGTATTGTTGTATCCTGCAATAGTTACATTTTCCTACTATATATAGTTCAATTCTCTGCTTATTGAAGCACAATTTCTTCCAACAGTACAACGTGTGATGGAAATATCATAGTGGTCAAGACAAATCCATCTGATCTAATGCCTTGTCTCTGGCAGTCACCAGAGTCAGATACTTCTCTTCATAAGAAAAGTTTTTATATGCCTCTAAATCAGGGGTCAGCAACATTTTTGGCCAGAGTGCCAAAAACACCCCAATCTTGAACCACACCTTCACTTGGCAGTGAGAGAGCCACAAGGGGCCTGATCCTCACTGCTGGTGACAGATACACACACGCTTCCAGGGAGATGGGGGGGAAAAGGCCGTGGTTGCACTCCCCCAGCCCTTCCCCTACCATGCACTGAGGTGTATATGCAGCCACTGCCACCACATAGTCAGTGCTGGGTCTCTGGACCCTGGTGCAACTGTTTGCAGCCTGCCCGCCACCTACTGCAGCTGCCCAGAGCCCAAGTCAACTGTGGCAGGAAGCTGGGAGGTTGCAAATAGCTGCACCAGGGTCCAGAGCTCCAACACTGGCTCTGTGGTGGTAGCAGTGGCACGTGTAGGTAGGAGTGTACAGCAGGCAAGGGCCAGGGTTGCACTGTCCCCAGCCCTGGTGTGTCCTAAGGCACGCATGCAGCTGCCTATGCCACAGAGCCTAGTCAAGACTTCAGAGCTCAGTGCAGCTGTCTGCGGCCACCTGGCTGGGTGGCTTGCAGCAGGGCTTGCAGCCTCCCCACTGCCTGCTGTGAGCAGCCCAGGCTCCATGGCCAGTGGCAACTGCCTGCAGCCCAGGCCAGCTGTGGCATGCCAAGCAAAATGGCCTTGCATGCCATGCATGCTGGGGGTTGCCAACCCATGCTCTAAATAGTTTTCCATGTCTCTGGATCCCAGCTTTTTCATCTATGAGACACAGCAGACATTACATTTATGGCACAATTAACGTGACCAAAAACAATCAGTTGATTATCTACACCAGCCCAAAACAGCCCCAAGGTCCAGGAAATAGCTTCCCCTTGCCCAATCCCTGCGATCGGGATAGGGGCAGCCCCAGTCTCCACAGAAGCATAACTGAAATCTGAGGAATTTTATGCACCATCCCAAAAATCGTACATCTTGCTATAAATATCTTTCATGTCAGGACCTGTGATTTTTGGGGTGGGGCATAAATTTCTTCTAATCCAAATCACACCATTATATTAATGTCTGCCAGGGACCTATATTTTTTTTTCCCCAAATAGGGTGATCAGCAGGGATCCTTGTTTTCCGTGATTAAAAAAAAAATCACAAATTCTCTGATAAAAATCCCAAAATTTGTGATTAAAATTAAATGCTGCTGGTGTCCCTCGCTTCCCCCGCATGGCCCTCTAGCCCTGCTTGTGCCCCACAGCCCTGCTGGAGGGGTCCCCAGCTGCCAGGGCTATGGGGCCAGGGACCCAGGTCCACAGCCTCCTGCCCCCAATGGAAGGCTGCGACAGCAGAAGCACAAGCCAGCTCCCCTCCGCTGCAAGCTTGGGCGGAGTCGGCTCCCAGTGGCAGCGTGCAGTCCCGGAGGATAGGGGGGACCCGCGCCCCCCCCAAATCGGTGTGGGGCATGGGGGCAGGGCGGGTGTGCACTGCCCCCATGCACACAGAGGAAGTGTGGCCAGGGCAGCACGGAGCTTGCAGCAGCAGGCAGCTTTCATGCATGGCCCCACTGTGTCCTGCCACGCCAGTCGCGCACACTGCACTCCAGAGGGCCTGGGGGAGGACAGCAGAGCAGGGAGCGTTTGTGACTCAGGGTTTGCAGCTGGGCAGGGTTGAGAGTTTCCCGCCCCTTTTACGAGAGCTCCCGCCTGCAGAGCTCTTTGCTAAAGGGGGAAATCCACAGGTTTCTCTTCTAAAAGGGAAAATCCGTGTTTTCTCTAATAAAAATGAGAAATCCATGGTTTTCTCTGTTTTCCCATAGGAAACGGAAAACCCGGATCCCTGGTGATCAGGAAAGAGCAAAGCAATCAAGGTATAAACAAACCAATGATTTATGCGATGGCAATATTAAAAGTTTAATACCACTGTATTCTATTAGTTACACACCCTAATATTATACATGCTTTTGATTACTTCTGTGCACAAAAAAAAGTTTGCACTGGACTATCTGCAAATTATATCAGATTACACAGAACTCCATCATATTATCTGATAACACTAAAGTATACTTGGCGTGATGACTGCCCATCCATACTTTTACTGTGTTGTCCTTGGATTCTTTCAGTGCTTCCTTTAGCTTTTCCCATCTTAAACATTACTAGCTGCTTGCAGACGTGGGGAAAATAAATAAAAGGGGGGGGGGGGCACTTTAAACTCAATGCACTCCCACAACGAGCCCAGCGCATGCCCAGAAGAGGCACCTTGTTAGTTGCACCCAGGTTTCCCATCATCTGTATACGCTGGGCACTTTACTGGGGATTTTTTGGTGCTTTTATCTAATAGCTGATTGAATCAGCTTTAAAAGTGACAAAAAGCCCCACCAGAGTGCCCGATCTATACAGACACTGCAGAGCCGAGTCAAAGTAATGTGCTGCTGCTTCCAGTAAAGCGCATTTTTTCCCACATCTCTCAGCGCCTACCGTGTCATCTAAAAGTTTTACCTCCTCATTATTAAATTGCTTTTTCAGATCAATAATTAACATGCTAACAATGTAAGTCCTAGTATGACTCCTTGGGGCACATCTTAACCTTTCACCATACTGAAAACTGTTTACTTTTTTTTGGTCAGTTAACTAGGTCTTAAATAATTTCTAAATCCAAATTTATAAAGCTGTGGCTGTTCTGAACCACTCTCAAGTCAAAAAGGATGAGTTAATCCAAATTGTGTCAGTAATTAAAGAAAATTTTCAATTCAAAATCTTAGCCAGCTAGCCTAAACCATCCCTTTTGGAAATGTTAAGTTTTTCTGGACTATACTTTAGACACTTTGAGCTATATTTAAGTAAACTGTGGTTTCAGTGCTGTGAACACAAATCACTATTTCACTTTAGCCAGATTTCAGACTCAGCATACGTATACATTTCCATTACAGCCCTGAAGTACCTTATATTTATCAGAATCAATTTCCCACCATATTGTGACTCTTTAATATTGATGCAAGACAGAAAGAGGCTTCAATTAACTTCCAAGAAGAACCTTAGAACAGGGGAAGGAAGTCTTTTCCAGCTGCAGGTTAGAATGACCCACCACAGGTGGGGGGCAGGCAGACAGGCAGATGATAGGGGTGCACTGATAAAGATTTTCTTGGCCAATAACGATAGCCAATGATTAACTAACTATATCGGCCAATGCCAATCCAATAAATGGTATTTAGTAATAGTGCAAAGCATTTTAAACTACTGACATAAATATATCGTTTTTTGCTTGTTTTGCAATTAACACGCATACACGCCTCCTACCTGGGGGGGGCAGCAAAGGCACCTGTCGCAGGGCTCAAGTGCCTATATACTAATGCTAGGAGCATGGGAAACAAGCAGGATGAACTAGCGCTCCTGCTTGCACAAAACACCTACGACTTAGTAGGGCTAACGGAAACCTGGTGGGATTCGTCCCACGACTGGGCAGTACATATTGAGGGTTATAGACTGTACAGAAAGGACAGGGTAGGGAAAAAAGGAGGAGGGGTTGCACTCTATGTCAATGAGCAATATACGTCAACCCTCATCAAGACGGAATCCAAGGATGAGGAAGTAGAAGGATTGTGGGTTAGGCTACGTGGGGGGCAAGGAGAAAGGGATTTGGTGGTAGGGGTCTGCTACAGGCCCCCACATCAAGGGGAAGAAATAGATGCAGGGCTCCTGAGGCAGCTCTCAGAGACCATAAAAGCTAAAGAGGCGGTAGTCATGGGGGACCTAAACTACCCAGACATCTGCTGGGAGACACAGATGGCAAAGTCACACCGCTCACGCAGGTTTCTAACCTGTGTACAGGACCTCCACCTGACACAGGAGGTACATGGTCCCACTAGGGGGAATGCCATACTGGATCTGGTATTGGCGACGGGGGATGACATGGTAGGGGACCTACAGATTGGTAGCCATCTGGGAGACAGTGATCACCTAATAATAGAATTCACCATAAGACATTGAGTGGGTAAGGTAACTAGTAGGGTGAAAGTACTAGACTTTAGGAAAGCTGATTTAAATGAACTCAGGCGATTAGTCAAGGACGCACTGCAGAGTAGGAGTTTTGAAATGATGGGAGCCCAAGAAGGGTGGCTGTGCCTTAAGGAAA